>NW_007744655.1:4839-6911 GCF_000696425.1 Galeopterus variegatus
GGAAAAAAAAAAAAAAAAAAAAAAAAAAAGAGGGCAAAATATTCTAACATACATTTTATAAAAGAAGATATAAAAATTACAAATAAGCATATATAAAGAAAAGATGTTCAACTTCATTGGTCATTAAGAAATCACTAATTTAAAAAATAGTATGCTACAACTATATACCTATTAGAAAAGGTAAAATTAGAAAAAAAAAATACCAAAAACTGACATTATCAAATACCACCAAGAATGCAGAACAACAGAACTGCTGTCCAGTGCTGGTGAGACCATGAAATGGCACAGCCTCACTGGAAGCCAGTCTGGCACATTTTAAAACAGTTAAACAGGCACCTACTGTGTGAACCAATCATTCCATCTTTGTTTTTGTTTTTCTTATCCAAGATAAATGATAGCGTGTACCCACCCAAAACTTGTACGTTATTTTCATAGCAGTTTTATCTGTAATAGCACAAAGCTGGAAACCACCTAAATGTCCACCAAAAGGTGAATGAACAAATTGTGGTGTCTTCATACAAGGGAATACTAATCAGTAGTAAAAATCAATGAACTAGCAATGCATGCAATGGCATGGATGAATCTCAAAGTAATTATGCTGAGTGAAGAAAGTCAGACCAAGAAAAAAAAGGGCATATGGCATATGACTCTATTTATACACATTTCTTATATATACAGACTAATCTATAATACGGCAATCTTATCAGCAGTTGCCTGGGGAGGTGGGAGGAGACCAGCAGGAGAGAATAGGAAGGGGAATGGGATGATAGGTCTATTCACTGTCTTGATTGTGGTGCTAACTACACTGCTGTATAAATACTTCAAAACATATCAAGTTGTATAGGTTAACTATGTGCAGTTTATTGCATATTTAACTCAGTTAGCTCTTCAAAAAAATCAGTTTAAAAAAGTTAAAAAATCAGACTATATAAGAAACATAATAAATATAACATCATAGAGTATATTTAACATTAAATGGTTGGGAAAATAGGAGACCAATCATACTAATTACTTCTATAAATGCCTTAGAAATCGACAGGTCATCAGAATCATCATAGGAACAAATGAATTATTAAAAAATATTATCAAATAGATGGATGTTATGGAAATATAAGCTGTATACCACAATAATAAAGAATTTAATTTGTTTTCAAGTGAACCAAGAACAATCATAAAAGCCTTTTTATTTTTTTTCCAGAAAGAAAATCTTAGTAACTTCACATTACAGAAATAAGTGAAAATTGACTCTGACTACAATGTGACAGTGAAATTAATAAAATGACCAAACTTGAAATGTTTCTTCAGTAGGAATTTAAATTATTCTATTGAACAACTGCTGAATAAATTAAAATTATGAACAAATTTGGAACATTTCTTAAAAATATACTATTTTGCAAAACTCCATGAAAAAACTTTTAATCTACATAAAATATATAATTTCTTTGGAAATTAACATTTCTTGAAATACACATCAATAGAAGTAAAATTTTAAACAGTTTCATTTGAATGAAAGAAATTGGAAAAGTAATCAAAGAAATACCCTCCCTCCCAACACACACACATAAAAGCATCCTGCCCAGATATTCTCATAAATTATACTAACAAAATATTAACAAAAATATAAAAAAAGCAGAAAATTTAAATCTACCTACACTGTTTCTGAACATAGCAAAAAAAGAAAACTTCCAAATAATGATTACAACATTGATACCTAAACCTTGTAAAGACTGTGTACACACACACACACACACACTCTGTAGCCTAAGTTCTATAATATAAACCAAATTAAAATTCTATATAAAATATTAGCTAAGTGCATTCAGTATCTCATTAAAAACAACAAATCATGGCCAAAAGTGTTCATTCCAGAAAGGTAAAGATGGTTTGGTATTAGTTAATTCATTAATCTAGTATATCATATCAATAAATCAATAAAATATCTTTAGATCATTTCATAGATGTATTGCTCAACTGAGCAAATATTCCATATATAGCTTGAAACTAATTCCACCTTTATGACGACGTCTTTCTTGGAGCAACTTGGCTTTCTTTTCTAACACAAAACCATTTTT
>NW_007744655.1:7007-10777 GCF_000696425.1 Galeopterus variegatus
GTACACACACACACACAAACACACTCTGTAGCCTAAGTTCTATAATATAAACCAAATTAAAATTCTATATAAAATATTAGCTAAGTGCATTCAGTATCTCATTAAAATCAACAAAACATGGCCAAAAGTGTTCATTCCAGGAAGGTAAAGATGGTTTGGTATTAGTTAATTCATTAATCTAGTATATCATATCAATAAATCAATAAAATATCTTTAGATCATTTCATGGATGTATTGCTCAACTGAGCAAATATTCCATATATAGCTTGAAACTAATTCCACCTTTCTTTATGACGACGTCTTTCTTGGAGCAACTTGGCTTTCTTTTCTAACACAAAACCATTTTTTTCTCAGCTTGCTCAAATGTTCTCAGTGTTAGTTTTCTACTCATTGGAATCTTGAATCAGTTCATCCAATTCTTGTTTCCCATGTTGTTTTCTCTAGTTATGTTTCCTTTAAAGAGTTATTATAAACTTTCAATTGATGTCTTGTGAAGGGATCTGTAAAGTGTGCTGTGGTTACTATGGCTACATAACAAGCCACTCAAAACTTAGTGGTTGATGGGGATGACAATATCAATTTTGTTTTTAAACCTGAATGTCGGCCAGAGCTTGTGTAGGACAGTGTGTTTCTGCTCTATCTAGCATTGGACTGAGTGGCTTAAACACTGGGGCCTGAAACAATCTGAAGCCTCCCTGTGTCAAGTCAGGTGCCTGCACTGGGAAGACTCGGATATGCAGGTGCTGAAACATCTGGGTTTCCTTGAGTATCTCTCAAATACCTGTGCGATCACTCCAGTGTGGGGGCTTTGAGGAAGCCAGACTTTTAAATTGTGAAATGGTAGCTCAGGCCTCCAAAGTCAGAGGGGGAGAGAGAAAAATTCAGGCAAAACTGTGTCGCTTTCTATGACCCAGTCTCAGAAGTTATCCAGCATCATTTCTGCCTCACTTTGTCGTCTGCAGCAATCATAAGCTCCTACCTAGATTTAAATTCAAGTAGAGGGACATAGACCTTTCCTATTTGTGAAAGGAGTGACAGATTCTGAAGACTTCAGGACCAGAAATATTGTACCACTGTTTTTGGAAAACACAATTTAACTGAGTCTGTCCTCTCTCAAAAATAACCGGATTCATCCCATACGCGAAATTCGTCCCCTCCTTCCCGGAATCCCATCCAGTGTCTCATCTCATTAGGATAGCAGACTCAGGTTCAGGTTTGAAGTCCAGGGTCCCATTCTCTGAATTAGTTTGAAGTATGAATAAGACTCAGCAGGTGCACTTGTTTTGAGGAAGTTTCTTGAGAAGAGTTTCTCTCAGTCTAAAGATTTGTGGACTCAAGAGACAAGTTCTTTGTCCCTCACCACCAGACGGTGGTGTGGCAGGCACAGGATCACACCTACAGACTCTTCCCTTTCTGACCGGGGAGACCAGGAGGTACAAAGGCATTACTTGTACCTAGCAATTCTGAGCTCAGCTGGGTCCGTGCTGCCAGTTCCCTGATTAGAACTCGAGCTTGTTGGCTGGGAATGGTTGTCCAAGGCTATGGCATCTGCCCTCCGGGCTTTTGCTCACGCCCTCTGGGCCATTCTGACTTATCTATAAATGAATACTTGCTTTTGCAGCTGACGAGTTATATGTTGACTGTGCATAGAAGTCTGGGGATCCAAAGCCTTTGTTTATTTTGTACTAACTCTGTCTCTTTCAGTGTAATACAATAAGGATACTGGGCCGAGGGGGGAGAGAGAAAGTGAGAGCTGATACCTTTCATGACAACTTCAGAAATCACCTGGCGTCACCTCTGCCTCACTCTGTTGAAGCAGTCACACATTTTTGCCCAGATTCAAGGGAAACAGACCCCACCTCTTGATTGGAGTTTCTGAGAAACACATGGGACTGGATGCATTGCTATGGCTATTAAGAAATATGCAATCTTACACAGTGTTTTTCTTATCTTTCGTATGTCTAACATTTATTTTAATTAACAGTCACATGTGATTACAGGAGACAACACTGGACACGACCTTTACTTTTAATGGAATCTTGAAAATTGTTCTGTCTTCTCTATCATTGCTGCTGATGTGAAGTCTGATGTCATTCTTGTTCTAGTTTCTTCATAAATTACCCTGTTTTCTCTGGAAGCTTAATAGTGACATTAAAAATGAACTATATTTTGGGTGTCTTTTATTAAATTGTTGGGCTATTTTAATTTCAAATTTTTTAAAATTTTTCTGCAGTTCTGAGAAAATATCTTTTATAAAGCTATTCATAACACTTTGTAAGTTTTATGTTATGAGAGTCTTATCACTGAATATAGAACCTGCAAATAAAATTATTATGCTAATATATTTATAGGCTCTTTTGGCAATGACCTTCTTGATCAGAAGAAAAATATCCTAACAAGGAGGAAGGGAGAAGATTTTTGACATTAGTTTAAAGAAAAAGCAGTCAAGTGAATTAATAAGAATCCCATCAGGTCAGGTCAGATGGATGTTGAAGAAGAATATGAAATACGGAGATGCCTCATGTGGGGGTAGCAGAATAGTCTGTGTTATTGTAGAAAACCGTGTGAGGTGAGCAAACAAATAAGACTGAAAACAGAAAATATGTATAATGTGTGCCCTCCCCTGTTTTCAGAGGAAGGTGTAAAGAATGCTATAGCCCTGCTCAGGTCACCTGGGCATACATGCAGGAGCAGCGTGTTCACTCACAAGGCCTGTGGACACAGCCACTGCATGTTAGGCAGCCTGCCAGCATCGTGACTCATTCAGGTGCACACGAATTACTTCTACTCACCTCCCTGCAAAACGTCCCACAAAGTTCACCTGCTTCAGGTCTGCAGTATAAAATATTAACCGTACAGGTAATTCAGAATGCAATAACAGAATTGCATTTTTTTTGCATCTTAGTTTTACATGTCAAAGTAGGAAAATTCACTGAGTACATTTTCCAATGAAATTTTATTGAATTATGTGCCAGTTTATTGAATTATGTGCCAATGATGTGCCAGATTTTGGACTGATGCATGTCTTTATTTTAACCCCCAAATAAGAACTCTTTCTAATCGACTATAGAATCTTCCAGGTATTCTATTGCAGGATGTTTAGATTCCTGGATTTCTGGCTTTATTAACCTTTGGAACAGCTTGCATGTTTGAATGGCTTCAATGGATATAGGGATCCACTTGGTCCCCAGCCAATAATACCTCATTTACTCCCTTGGCTGTTCATTTACCATGTGAACACTTTGATGGCATAGGTCACATTTCACTTATCTTTTGCATCCTCAGTTCCAGCACAGTACCAGTAGACATACAATAAATTCTAGTAAATAAATAAGAGAGAAATATGTCAGATCTGCTAAAAACCTAAAATTACAGTGGAAACAAAAATAGCAACATGAGAAAAATAGAATCTGCTCACATGGGAAAAAGAAAGGATGCGGAAAGCTGGAGATTGAAGTGACTAATGTCTAGAGGATGAAAAGGTGTAGAAAAAATCGAACAGAAATGTTACCAAGTCAGTAATACTAAAGGACCCAAAATATAGTATTTTGAATTTATTTTGGGGGGTGTTACTAATTTATTCATTTAGTATGTAACAGGCAGTGTCTCCAGTTGAATCTATGCTGTGCTTACTGCTGAGGTTCTGATGCTTCTGGACCGCGATGATGAGCTGGTGGGGTAGGTACGTGAGCACGCACGCACATGAGACAGTCACTGGGATGAAGTGCCTGTGTTCTGTGGAGCTAACGTGATAGCTACCACAATGTCAA
>NW_007744655.1:10799-11103 GCF_000696425.1 Galeopterus variegatus
AGTCACTGGGATGAAGTGCCTGTGTTCTGTGGAGCTAACGTGATAGCTACCACAATGTCAAAGTGAGTGTAAAACATCCCCATATGTAGAATTTGTGAAAGAGATTAGTGGGAAAGGTATTCCATAACTTTTAGACCCCTCAGTGATATACAAAAAAAATTACTAAATAAGTGTGATTCAAAGTCGAGATTTTCCTTGAGAATAACTGGGTTGAGATTTCTTTAGTACAAGCTCTTCTCTGCTCTGTCTCTTAACTTCACCTCCTTTATGTGTGACTCTCTGCCCCCAAGCTTGTTGAGTGGTA
>NW_007744655.1:12572-13589 GCF_000696425.1 Galeopterus variegatus
TAATTAATGATGGACAAAATATGATGTTTACTTCAATTCAGAGAGCATTTGGGGAATTAGGCATATATGGGACATTTCATGAAGAAATGTTAGGATATTACACTTGGATAAATACAAAACTGGTTAATGTCTTACAAAGCAAAGAATTTTAAGTTTTGGGGTTATTTGTTCCACCAAACAGAAATTATTTGTATGTCTATTGGATGAAAACCTACACATTATCCTCTGCACCTCCAGAATTGTACAATAGACAAGTCAAAAAATTCTAGTCTAGCTCTGCACTGGAAGACTGCGATCTCTTTTGCCTTTTTCCAAGTTTCAGACAATTTTTCTGGCACAGAATTGAGACAGATTTTGAGGCAAATGATACAAGAACTATCCAGGCCACTAGCCTGATTTGACATCCAGGGTCTGAGGATGAATGCCGTCCCTGAGAAAAATAAATAAATCAAAGGACAACAGAAGACAAAATAGAGTAGTGTTTTGCTTACATTACAAGTTCTACACTTTGCATGTATCACAGTCATTCCCTGCCCAGCTGTCAGTGACTTTGGCCATATGTGCCTTTTTATGGGAAGTTTCTGAGTCCATTTATCTTCCCAGTCAAATATCTCCAGGGTACAAGATCTGAGTGTACCCCACCAATGCTATGCTGACACCCTGGCTCAGGAGAGCCACTTGTGTATGTGTCTCTGCCACCTCCACATTTGGCAATGCCATCTTGGTTGTGTGATATCGTTCATGGTAGGAGTGTTCACACTGTGGAAATTGGCAACCACTGCAACTCACAGGCTGCTGGTGGCGCTGTTTTCCAGAGAGCCGGTTAGGCATTAGCAGCACACCCCTGCTCCTCACCCTCCTGCAGGCAGGCAGGTGGTCTCTGAAGGCTCACCTGCACCAAACACACCCACCGAGGTGGTTTTCATGTGCTCTTAAACACCTTCTTCAGCATCCCCTTGGTTGGGAAAATTTCAGTTTCTGGTCCCCACTCAACTACCCAAGTCAGAATATGTAGCC
>NW_007744655.1:15417-16183 GCF_000696425.1 Galeopterus variegatus
AGGAGAACTGGAGAAAAAATGAAACAAAAACCCTTGTTCCTCGCTAAGGAATTTGAGTAGTTTATCTCCTTATGGCATTTTTGGGAGAGTCTATATTGCTTGTGGGGAGATGATTTTGGGAGACCCTGAAGTGGTGGAGCACGAGATAGCATGCAAAGACCTCGCATGCAGATGAAAGGCCACCAGAAATTAAGTCCTTGGGGAATTTTCAGATATCTTGGCAACAACCTGTTTAAAACCATGAAATGGGAAGTTAATATTATTATACTCGCTTCATGTTGAGGGCAGAGTTTACATTGGAGTAGAAATAATATTCATTGTAAGAAAACTAGAATTGCACATTACGTAACAGAAAAATTTAATCCCAAATGAAAATGCTCCAGTACCTCATTTCTAGATGTTTTCTGAATGACTACTAAGCACAGGGACTGAGCACTAGTGCCTCCGCAGAACATGTAATTTGGAGCAAGTGAGCAGGCTCAGATCACATCTAAGCTAGCTCCTGACGGGTGAGTCAGTATTGGTCAGCTGGATAATCAGAGCGAGGTAGGGACTGGAGAGTGGGGACATTCCAGGCTGAGAATGGGCTAGGAGCAAGTGTATTCCAGCAAGGAAGAGCATTGTGTATTTCAGGAACAGCACTTGCTTCAGTAAAGATGGAGAGAGAGAAACAGGAGCCGAGTCTGTAAAAATAGGAACACGAGCCGTATAATATGTCAAGTTAAGGAGTGTGGACATTAACTTGCAGGTGATGAGGAATTTCACA
>NW_007744656.1:0-645 GCF_000696425.1 Galeopterus variegatus
ACCTGAACCAACACAATAGAGAATACAATTTAAATAGTTTATTTCACTTTCTGATTGGAAACTGAATTTAAAAGAAACACAACTGGAAGCAAGAAATCATGTATAAGGCCTTTCTTAACAATGTGTATTGAGTAGTTGTTTATGAAATTTAGAAATTGTTAAGAAGGACCTTGTTTATATAGCTTAACAAGTCCTTTTATTAAAAAAAATAGTAATGTAGACAAAGCTAGTGCACGTTCAGAATAATCAGAATGATGAAGAAGTCAAAACATGCTAAGGGAATAAAGAAGAAAACACTAAGAGGGACCATAGTAATTAAAGGAGTAAACAAAATGGGAACCTGGCTCCATGAGGTACAACTAGGATCAATGCATATAAGCTATGGGAGTCAAATTTTAACTTACAAAGGTAATATTAGGTAAATGGCTGGAGTCTAATACTTCTAAAATTGGTCTGATGCTAAGGTAATTGAATCTGTAACAATTTTACTAAAACAAAAAAATGCACTCATACATTCCCCACTTATGCAATTTTTGTTCCTAAAATGGAATAGTGATGTCAACAGGACACACATGTAAGAAAGCGCAGTGCACGAACATGCCTGTTTACTGTGTCTCAGTGAGGGCGTAAATTCATATCCCAGTG
>NW_007744656.1:2329-5193 GCF_000696425.1 Galeopterus variegatus
TTGAAAGAATGTCCACCACCACTAAAAGTATATTGAAAATAAACTGCTTTTAGTAGTTGCCTTTGATTTTAAAATTTTCATGTTTCACTTTAAAGACTTTGAAAAAAACCAGAACAATAATGTTAGTAAAAAATCACCAGTAATTCCACCATACAGAGATAATTGGTGCAGATATTTCAGATTCTTTCTTCTCTATCCCTTTTTTTTAATGCTTAATAAACTCTTCAAAAATCAAAATCCTATGGCATATGTTTTATCATCTCTTTAGCATGAGTATTATCCCATATCATTAAATGCTTTTTACTGTGCTTTTAGTAGATATACAATTTATTTCACCATTATTATTATTGTTGTTAATCTTAAACATTAATTAATTCTTAACTATATCCCTAATTATGTCCTTAATATAGATTCCTAGAAATGTGACTCCTGGGTTGCAAGAAAAGAAAAGGATAATTTTAATGTTCCTCACATGTAATTTTCCAGAAAGTGTATCAACCACAAGAGAAAATGTACATCTCACCAACACCTTACCACCACTGTGTATTATCTTTTAAAAATATTATTTTTGCCATTTTAAAACTAGGTTTAATTTTTATGAGTAAGATAATTGCACATTTTTTCTTATGGATATTGGTTCTTCATTTATTCCTATTGTAAATTGTCTATTCATGCACTAGGCCCATTTTTTCATGGGAGTATAAAATGACATGTCTTGCCAGCAGGTTTCACCACACATGGGAGAAAGATATATTCATGGAATGTGCCTTTGAACCTGCATTCAAAAGAACTCAGGCAGAGTTTCATAGTGAATAAAGCAATTGCTTTCGCTTAATGACACAGGTGGGGAAAGAGTTTGTAGAACATGTTTTTCTTGAAAATAAAATATCTGTGGCTCCCAGTGTACACGTACATACAAATCAGCTTCAAAAGTGCTTTCATAGAAGGAGCTGCTGGAAACATAGTATAAATATCTCCCTTTTATCACAACATTTCTTTGGAAGAACAAATCTAATAGTCCTTTCAAGCCTAAATTTAGGCATTAATGATAAGTAAAATAAGAGAAGCTAGAAACTTCAGAGTCATCCTTGACATGTCCCCTATTCAATTGCTAACTAATTCCTGGTCATTTTATGGTGGGTGCCAATCCAATTGATCTTCCTGTGTCCATCGCCTTTGCCATTGCTCCAGCCTTGTGACACCTCACCAGGACCTTTGCAGAAGCTTCCAGTGTCTAAAATTACTCCCAATCAGTATCCGGTCTTTGTGTTCTATCAGAGTTATATTTACAAAGTATTTTTTTCTCTTAAAAAGAGGTAAAAGCCCACCAGAGAAAAGTAGTTGATAGAAAATGCAAAAAAGGAAACAATACTATACATAATCCCATCTATTCCTAATAAATAAAAAGCAAAAATTTTGCATGTGTATTTTCAGTCTTTCTACTTAAATAAAAATGGAGTCATCCTCGACATGTAAACAATCTCGTTTATTCACAGAGCAGTATATTTATTGCAAACACCTTCTTATATTTTTACACATTTTTCGTCAACAGAATTTTTATGTGGCTACATGATATGCCATTGTATGGACATTCAGGTCACTTCCAATTTTTTGCTATTACAAGTAATGCTGCAGTAAACATCTTTGTAATTAAATCTCTTCGTTTAATACTTTAAAAATATTACTTTATTGTTTTTTTCTATCCAATGTTGCTGTGGAAAAATGTGATATCAATCTTATTCTTCTTTCATTATAGGTGAACTGCTTGCTCTTTGCTTCTGCAAAGTAGTAGTACAGTTTGCTTTTTGTCTTTGTTATTCCTTGTGTGAGGTTTTCCTTATATCTTTTATTTGTTGTTCTACAAATCCTTCTCAATCCTTCACTTTTCAAAAATCCTGAGATTTTTCTTCATTATTTCTTTAAATATTTCATCCTATTTTTCTTTTTCTTCCTGAGATTACTTATATCATCCAGGTAGACATTTCTATCCTTCATAACTCTTAGCTTTTCTGTGTTCTATCTCTTCACTCTTTCCTGCTGCCTTCTGGGAGAGCTCAATCTGCCTTCTTATCTCACTAATTTTTTGAAGGTGTTCATTCAACTCTTTAATTCACTTTTATCATTCTTGTTCCTGTTTCCTAATTATATAAGTATTTTTATCATACTTATTTTAGATTATTCATCCATCTTTTCTAAAAATTTACTTACCAAAGATGTACATTGTCCAGTATAGTATGAATGTTCTGCTGAGTAGTCAAATGTCACATTGGGTTCCTTATTTTGGCCCATGAGTCCATGTTCTTGTCTGCGTGTCAGCTCTTCTGTGTGGTGGACTGTGCAGTGGAAGAGCCCAAGTACCAAAGTCCTAGTTTGGTTAGAACAGGCAAGTTTAAGGAGAAAAGGAAGTATAAGCCCAGAGCAGAGACCTGAGTAAACATGTGATCATTGCTGATCACTTCTTTTGGCTGCACCCCACGAGGCAACTCCTCTGGGAAAGACTTAGCCAAGCAGCAATGGCAGGAGGCGGACTTCCAACCAGCCATATGGTCCACCAGCCTTGGGGTTCAGAGGACAGCTGGTGGGTAGGAATCTGCTCAGCCCAATTTTTCATCCCCTTGGGGATTTTGCTATGCTATCTTGATCCTACCTCTAAGACCCAGAAACCCATAGTTTGGTCATCAGCAAAATGGCGGCATTAATGATTCCCAGGCAATGGGAGGAAAGGAAAGAACAAAAATTAAACCTTTCATCTTCAGTTCATGTGTCCACTGCCATATGCAGTTACCCTGTGTCTTCAGTTCTAGTCACTTACTCTTTGTTGCATCCAACCACTGCCACACACCCAAAAGGCTAAAGTCTCTTGT
>NW_007744656.1:6731-7689 GCF_000696425.1 Galeopterus variegatus
CCATGAGTGCAAAACACTTTTTAACCACTTTCATTCAATTTTACAAACCACTTGTATTATCATTTCTACTTTGTAGATGAGATAACTGAAGCTTTAGAGAGGTCAAGTAGCTTGCTCAAAGTAGAGCTGGGATTTGAATTCCTATCTAATTCCAGAGTCAAGATATAACCACTAGGATCCTGCTGGTTCTGTTTTGATGAATGTGGGTGGAGAAAGTCTGGAAGATTATTGAATAAAGAGGCTTGTTATTTTTCTTTGTGAAGTTGCTATTTCTAACCTAAATCAGTGTTTGAGAGGCATCACTTTTACTATGCACTTATTTCAAAATAAGCCTGAAACTAGAAATATTAAAATTTTATCAACTATGAGAAATAACCTAAATAGTTTCTTTTTGTAATAACCTTGCTGAGAGACTATTAAAAGGATAGACCTAAGGGTTGGCCTGTGGCTCACTCGGGAGAGTGTGGTGCTGATAACACCAAGGCCACGGGTTTGGATCCTGATACAGGGATGGCTGGTTGGCTCACTTAGGAGAGCGTGGTGCTCACAACACCAAGTCAAGGGTTAAGATCCTCTTACTGGTCATCTTTTTTTTTTTTTAAAAAGGGTATACCTAAAAGCATTCATTTGCCTGCAACGTGACACAATCCATATCTCCATTTAACAGTTCCATCTGAAAATGCCCCTCACCTTGCATAGTGTGTATTACTCTTTCCTGTCAAGGGGATGAGGTACAGAGAAGATGTAAGAGTAGTGCTAAAAGGGACAAAGAAACCCCAATAAACATAAGTAGAGGTAGTGGGCTAAGCAATAAATATGTGCTATTGAATTTCTGGTATTACCTCAAGAAATTTTAAGCATGCAATTAATGACAAATACGAGGGAATTTCAAAAAACTTGTGGGAAAGTGGAATTAAGAGACAATATAACTCTTTCCATGAACTTTTTGAAGACCCCT
>NW_007744656.1:9010-14017 GCF_000696425.1 Galeopterus variegatus
CTCTCTCTCTCACACACACACACACACACACACACACACACACACGCACGCACGCACGCACACACACACTCCCTGTCATCAATAACTGAGGTACAAATGCGAAATTCAAGCTCATCTCACAACACCTTAAAGATGACCCAGGTCCGGTTGCTATGCAGACATCCTTATTGCTGTGCAAACATATAGTAGACCACAATTGTTTTGTGCTAGGAAACAGATAAATGACATGGATTGAAATTATGGTAAATTTAAATTGATGGCCTAATTAGTATTATCTCTTTTTGTATTCGTTGTAAGAAAAATTATCCGGGAGGAACTCATTTTGCATTAATGTTGATATAAAGTGTAATTCTCCAGGATTTTCATTGTAATTTGGCATTAATTAATGCATCATTATTTTAAAGTGTTAATTAAATTGTTACAGAAAGGGACATCTGCAGTGGCTCAAAAAGGAAATCACATGAACAATTAGTTTTGTACAGGTCTGTGGTGCAGTTTCTGAGATCACACGCACAGCAGCAACATGAAGGCCAAGGTAGATTGCAGCAGGAAGAACTCCTGCTCCGTCCTGCACAGTGTGCTGTTGACAGTATATGACCAATTCTCTTTCCTTTTTCATTGTGCTCATGTAAAGAACAGATAGTCTCTAGAACACTGAATATTCGTTCCATGGTTAGTACATCAGAAAGACTATGGTTCTTTACTTGATTTTTGTGGCAGCTTGGCAGGGGTCACTGACCATTTCTATGTTGGTAAAAAGAATAACTGATTTCTTTTTTGTAATATTGTCTAAAGATCTCATAAACGGGCAAGTGTAGAAGGGTAGGTTAATATTTCTTTTTTTTTTTCCTTTTTGTCTTTTTTTTACTGACCAGTAACGGGATCACAACCCTCGGTGTTGCGCCCGCACCGCGCTCAGCCAGTGAGCAGGAACCGGTCTCCCCATGGGATCCGAACCCTCAGCGGGAGTGCCACCGCACTCCCAAGCAGCGCACTCTCCAGTGCGCCACCGGGCCGGCCCAATATTTCTAATAGTAATAAACTCCATACAAAACTGTGACAAATCAAATGGGAGATAATCTGTGGTAATTCCTTATGCAGTGAACCATCATTGTCAAGGCATCTGGAAGTCATTGAATGCTATCACAGCTTAAGATATATAATTCCAAGGAAATTCCACAATGATTTTATGTATCAAGTAATTGGGCAATCAGATAGCAAGGCAGGTTGGCAATTCAATGGAACTTGGAATTTGGGGGCAATATATAAAGTAAGCCCACACACTGTGTCATCTTGGTCCCACAGGACACAGAAATTTGAAGAATATTATTGTCAGCAACATTATCTTGTATTTGACCCTGTAGGGCTCTATGGAATGAGTATTCTTTGTCAACAGTTGTAAACAAAGATCCCCATAGAAAGAATATAAAAGGATGCTGTAGCATCATACTATGTAACACTATCAGCCCTTAAATTAGTTATATATGTATTTTCTGTATACCAACTTAATGTTATAGTTGCAACTTTCCCTTAGCAGCCACAATGAGAGCCTCTAATTATTCAAGTTTTGTAAAATTTTCTTCATAAATAACTCTGTTTTATAAACATAAGGCAAAGTCTGAATTCCTACAATCAACTTGAAGTCAAATCTTTCCTCCTTGCATCAAATGATAAATTGGACAGAAGAGATCAGAATCACTTCACACAGTTTCTGATAGTTCTCCTTAGATGAATGTAATTCACTTTCCTCTTCCATGAAGATGCAAACTCCCACAGATCTAGGTCTTTCTTGGGTCTCTTGTCCAGCTGGCAGCCTGGTGCCAGTCTCACTCAATAAATAGTTAATTGATTGATTCATGTAGCTCATGAGTAATTGCTTTCCTAAGAAGAGGTGGCCATAAAACTTCCATAGGTTCAATAGGTTCTATTTGAAAGTGATTGGTTTTGCAGAAGATCAGTATTCCCAAACCCAAGGTCTCAAACATGTCCTTTGCCTGTACTACCAATCACTAGAAAAGGCTATAAGATGAAGCAAGCTGAAAATCGAATCCAATGGCACCTAATGAGGAGGATTTTGTTTGTGAGGGGAAAAAATCTCTCTTGGCATGGAAATAAATTTCTGAAGAAAAAATAAAATAATAGTAGGGGGGAAAAAAGGAATAGAACCAGATTGCCACTGAAGAACCTATTCATCCCGTGGGGAAATGATGCATGACCCTTAGGTCAGGGAGGTTTCATTCTGGATCCTGAGATTTAAATTATTTTAAAATGAGTCTTTATCTCTCAGTGAAGATTTCTCTTAGTCTTCCCAGAGATTCTTAGAGTCATGGTGAATATGGGTTCAATACTTCTCCTATTTGCCTCTGGCTTTGCATTCCTGATTCGACCAAATTATTTATCTGGTATCGATACTGTATGCACTTTTCCAAAACCATTTACTTCAGCTTGGACTCCTCTCTTTCCAAAATATTGACTTGGGGACTAGGCAAGAAGCTGACATTACAAGACAGCACAACATTCTAAATTGAGTGTCGCGTACACCCGTGTGTAAAGGGCCTTTCCCAGCCATACTAGCACACGGCAGTGCTCAGGATCCGCCTTCTCCTCCTGGCCGTTCACCCCCTTTCTCTTCTGAGGTCCCAAACTCTTCCTCTCTTTTTGCCACATTGAACTTCAGCTCCAAACACTGTACTGTTAACTTCTTTTGCAGAGAAGTTTAGCTACTTCTTTGTTCTACTTCTACTTTCATACCATGCCCCAAGGCCTTAGTGTCTGACCAAAGCGGGTCTGTCAAGATAATTTTGCCAAACAAAAGGCTTTTTAGTCTTTCTTCGGCAACAGAAGTTGCATTCAATTGTGGTTTTAAGTAACTTTTTTTTTTTTTCTGTTGAGTTTGTCATCTTATAGTTTCAATGGTTACCTTGGGCTTTTTTAGAAAACTCTGGTTTCTTTGTTAACAATGTTTCAGCCATTCAAATCAGATGCCAAGTCCTTGTGGGCAAGTAACATGTGTCTAGTTTCCTTTGTAGATGTTTTTAAATGCCAAGTAGACTCTTCTGCCCACTCTGGGCACTAGATAAATGCTGCTGAGGAGCAAGAGCCAACAGAAATTCAAAGAGATGACAAGGAAAGCATTTCCAGACCCAAGGTCTGGATGTGGGAAAGGGATTGCACAGAATCGCTTACCATCTTCCAGTACAGAGGGAACTCCAGAAAGACATGTAATAGCTTTAATTTTTAAGCATAAGATGCTTCACATTTTTTGCTCTAAATTTAGTGCTGTGGCATTCAGTTTAAACCACCTTGTGTCTAATAATATACTTCCTGGCCTGCCTTGAGGTCTTCAGGAAGCATTTTATCTTTGATATAATTGCCAGGGTGAATCCCTAGTTATAACATACTCTACAGCATATAAAATAATTGTTGCAACTGAACCCATCACATAAATATTAGTGATGGAAGAGATTGGTTGGGATAAATCAATGTGGGTGACATATTTAATAAACTTTGTATAAACATTGTTTGCAAGAGCTATAAATAAAATTGTCTTTAGGAATTTTACATATTGCACATCCCTCTATTCATGGAGAGGCACGGGCATGATTTCTAGCTGCACTAAATGACAAGCAATGCCTTTTAAAACCTGCCCAGATGAGAACAGGCAAGCCGACTCACGGAGCATGCCCACAGCAGGTTTGGCGAGCACGGGGGCTTGCTCCCTCGTCTGAGCTCAGCATGCCATTCACTTGCCATGGGCAGCCAGCCTCGGTCTGAGCAGAATTTCCAGCCAACATGCTTCTTCTTTCTTTCTTTTTTTTTTTCCCAGAAGAAAAAGCCACACCATAAATAAAGCATGATTGAGATGGCATTTTACATTCACACAGATTTTGGCATAAATAAATAAAAGGGATTTTGTTCAAATTCTGTCATCTTTAACATGCCATTTTAAAATTATCTTTCTCTACCAGTTCATCATATTCTACTACACTGTGAGAGTCATATTGGCTCCCTCCAGTGGCTGACTGAGCTTCGTTGAAACCACAGGGGTATCTCTCAAGGCCATACAGCCTAGGGGTTCAACATGGAAGCCCTTGTTTCTGAGATAATGAGTTAAAATCTCTTTGGGAATCATACCACACTCTTAACATGCATTGCCATTCTTTGAAAGGTTTGGTGTAAGTGTTGATTTTAGTTACTCTACCTCATAGTCTACCATTCAAATAGGTATATTTCACTGTTCCCATTTTATGGATGAAAAACAACCTATGGAAGGCAGTGGAGCAATTGGAAATGCTGGGAGGGCATGACCATGCCTCCCATCTGAGTGCTTATGTGGGGGCTTTCTCTCAGCTTAGAACAGACCCTTTCACATTCTCTGCCTTATCATTGTTAAATTCCAAAGGATGGCAAATTGTGGAAATATTTAAGTTCCTTTTTTAAAGAGGTCAGACATAATACACTCTGTCTTCAGCTTTAAGCTTAATGAAATGTCACATACACATTTGGAAATTCAGGTATGAACTATGGGTCTTATATTGCTTGAAATTTACAACTTTCACATTTATTTTTATTAGTAATATTTTAGTCGCTCAATATATTTCTCAGGCATTAATGGAAAAAACATGGTGTCTTCAAGCAGCCAAAATAATCTCTCTAAATTCCCACTGAGTTTAATCAAAGGCCATGCAATTTAATGTCTAAAGTTACTGCTATATATTTCTGGTGTGCTGGGTTCAAATCTCATTAAATTAGGCTCTAATTAAAATTCATCTGAATTGTTTTTTCATTGTATAATTGTTTTTTAATTCTAAGTGACTCACATTAACCTCCTTTTACTCAAGGAAAAAAATGGGAGTAAAAAAAAAAAAAACAGGCAGGAAAAAAGCAGTTGAATTAGAGGATGATATGATGGCTTTTTAAAAAGCAGCCTGAGAATTGGGTATGCAACGCGGATGAGCAAGAGGAGACTTAATTAGAGCTCAACTGCTCAGTTCATAGTTCTTGGGT
>NW_007744656.1:15857-16182 GCF_000696425.1 Galeopterus variegatus
CTTCAATCCATTCTGCACACTGCAGCCACCATGAACTTATTATAATGAAAATCTAATCCTGTGACTTCACAGCATAAATCTTCCAGAGTCTTTCCAATACTCTTAGGGCAAAGTACACAGAACCTCCAGATGGCCTCCCCTTCTGGCACCATTCTCCCCTTATCTCTCCGTCCTCCACTCACCTGCCCTTCTGTCAGGTCTTTGCACAGAACACCCTCCTCCTTGCTGTAGGAACTGCTCTTGTGATCTTACTGTCTTGCCTTCAGTATCAAGTCCGTTTTTTAGGCAGATGAAGGACAAGGACAAAGGGCAAAAGTGTGTGCTT
>NW_007744657.1:0-2240 GCF_000696425.1 Galeopterus variegatus
ACACTCTTGGTGGGACTGTAAATTGGAGCCATCATTCTGGAAAATGGTATGGAGTTTTCTCAAACAACTACAGACAGAACTGCCATATGATCCAGCAGTTCCACTGATGGTGGTGTAGCTTAAGAAACTATTGTCTAATCCAAAATTGTAAAGACTAGACCAATATTTTCTCTTAAGAGTTTTCTAGTTTTAACTCTTATTAGGTCTTTGATCCAATTTGAACTTATTTTTGCATATGGTATCAGGAAGTTTCCAGCATCAGTTTTTTTGCATGGATATCCAGTTGTCTGAGCATCATTTTGTTGAAAAACTTTCTTTCACTACTGAGTTGTCTTTGTACCCTTGTTGAAAATTAATTGGTAAAGATTTTTATAACATAATACACAATTTAGGCAAGGGTAAGGAGAAATCTTAGGTACTTCCAGTGGGAGTACAGAGGTAGATAGCTTTTGGAGAGCAATTTGGCCATACACATTTGAATGTGAAATGTTAAATTCAGTCAGTTATAAAATTGGGTTCATTTCTGGATCTTCAATTCCATTCCATTGATGTATGTGTCTATCCTTATATTAACACCACATTGTCTTGATTGCTACAGCTTGTAGTAAGATGTGAAATTGGGCAGTGTAAGTCGCCCAACTTCATCTTTCTTTAGACTATTTTGTTTTTATGAGTCACTTGCACTTTTGTACTCATTTTAGCATCAGCTTCTCAATATTTGCAAAAAAGCGGTGGGATTTTGATGGGAATTACATTTCATGTATGGCTCAGTTGGGCAGTATTGTCATCTTAGCAGTGTTAAGTTTTCTGATACATGAACATGGAAATACTTTCCCTTTATTTAGAACTTTATTTTTAAAATGTTTTGTAGTCTTCAGTGTAAAGTCGTGTACTTCTTGTTAAAATTACTTATAAAATTTTCTTTTTGGATATTTTAAATGAAATTATTTTAAATAAAATTTTATTTCCAGATTACTTACTGGTAATCTATAGAAATACAATTAATTTTATGTATTGATTTTGTATGTTGCAACCTTGCTGAACTTATTAGCGCTAATAGTTTTTAATTTGGGGGGGATTCTTTGGGATGTTCTATATAATGATCATGTTATCAGCAAATAGGGATAATTTTACTTCTTGCTTTTCAATCTGTATGTTTTGCATTTCTTTTGCTTGCCTGATTGCTTTGGCTAGAATCTGCAGCATATTACTGAACAGAAGTGGTGTGAGAGGACATCCTGTCTTGCTTCTGATCTTAGAAAGAAAGTCTTTTACCAATTAGTATGATGTTTGTTGTAGATTTTTTAAGATGCCCTTTATTAGGTTGAAGAAGTTCCCTTTTATGCCTAGTTTGTTGAGTATTTTTATAATTAAGGGATATTTGATTTTGCCAAATGGTTACTCTAAGCCTACAGAAATTATCATGTAGTGTTTGCCCTTCATTCTATTAATATGATCTATTATATTGATTGATTTTTGTATGTTACATAAATCTTGCATTCCTGAGATAAATACTACTTAGTTTTGTGAATAACCCTTTTTAAAAATATGTTTCTGAATTCAGTTTGCTATTGTTTTGTTGAGAATTTGTGGGTCTGTATTAGTGAGGGAAATTGGTGTATAGTTTTCTTGTGATTTCTTTATCAGTTTTGGTATCAGAGTAATACTGGCTTCATATGATGAGTTAGGAAGTTGTCCTTTCACTTTTAGTTTTTGGAAGAATTTGTAAAGCAACGGTATTGATTCTTCTTTAAACAGTTTGAAAAAGGCACCAATGAGGCCATCTGGGCCTAAGCTTTTCTTTGGGGGAAGTGTTTAATTAGTAATTTGATCTTTTTACTTTTTATATGCCTATTCAGATTTTCTTTTTCCTATGGATTTAGTTTCAGCGATTTGTGTCTTTCTAGGAATTTTTTCATTTCATCTAGGTTACCAACTTTCTGGCATATGATTCCTTATAGTATTTTCTTATAATCATTTTTGATTTTTGTAAGGCTGGTTGTGATGCTACGTCTGTCACTTATGCTTTTGGTAATTTGTCTCCTCTCTCTCTTTCATCAGCCTCCCTAAACGTTTATCCATGTTATCGATCATTTCAAATAACTAAATTTGGTTGTGCTGATTTTATTTTTTATTCTCTATTTCATTCGTTGCTAACTTTGTTTCCTTCCACTTGTTCTTTTTTTAGGTCTTTTTATTCTAGCTTCTAAAGAAAGAAGCTTACATTACTTCTTTTTAAT
>NW_007744657.1:3744-4172 GCF_000696425.1 Galeopterus variegatus
TGAATAAATAGCTAGCAGTGGGATTGCTGGATCATATGATAACTCTATTTTTAGTTTTTTTGAGGCATCTTCATACCGTTTTTCATAATAGCTGTACGAATTTACATTCCAGCAATGTGTAAGAGTTCTCTTCTCTTCCCATCCTCGCTTAGCCATAACAAAGAATAAAATTCTGTCATTTGCAGTGACATGATGAGGCTGGAAGACATTATGTTAAGTGAAATAAGTCGGGTACAGAAAGATAAACACTGCATGTTCTCACTTATACATGAGAGCTGAAAAAAAAAGAAAAAGTTGATTTTATAGAAGGAGAGAATAGACTACTTGTGGTTACTAGAAGCTGGAAGGGGAGGTTGAAAAAGATAGGGAGGGTTGGTTAATTGATATAAAATCACAGCTAGATAGAAATAACAAGTTTTAGTGATGTA
>NW_007744657.1:5956-6823 GCF_000696425.1 Galeopterus variegatus
CCATTAAGATATAATGATCAGAAAATACAAATTATATATTTAACATGCATTTATTAAACAAAAGTTATTGAAATGTTTTATGTGTATGTGTGGAATTAAGCAGGCTAAAAGGTGAATGAGGCTAGCGTAATGCCCTAACTAAGGTTATGAGTTAGTCAGTTCCTTAACAGATTGGCTTCCTGTTCAGTGATCAGAAATTAATGGAATTAGGTAACTAGGCAGTTTTTCTTCAGTTGATTACTTCAGAGCCCACAGTTGAACTACGGACTCTCTGAGTTTGAAGGTACTATAAACAACCTACAGATAACAACAAGATGAAGGAAACTTAAACTCATAGAAATAAAAACAAATTGAAGATTCCTTAAGATACATATAAACGTAAGGAACAAATTGCAAGGAAAAAAGCTCATTAAAATTTATAAAGTTATTCCGAAGAACTTATTGCCGATTATAACCAAGTAAATTTGGGGTCACAAACTCAGATTTTATTTTAACATTTAAAGGATGAAGAAATGTTAGTGTTTAAAAAGTCATTATAGTCCATGTAATCCCAAACACCTACGAGGAATAGTGCTTAGACTTTGTATCAGCACTTCCTGTAGTTATTATTATTATAAATATTCCAGATCCTACATTAGCTCATAGGCAAAGAACACTAGAATAAAAAGTGATATTTCAGACAGAAGAAAACACTTCTAGAAAACTGAAATGTAGACAAGATGGCATAGACACAAGAAGAGTTCAGAAAGGACTAGAAAATAAGGATTATGTCAGGTTAAAGCAGTGATGACAACACCAGGTGATGATAAGGATCATGATGACAAGAAATAATTCTCTCTTGTCCTCTAAATAGATATTGAAAAAAAA
>NW_007744657.1:8319-11819 GCF_000696425.1 Galeopterus variegatus
GCTCCCAGGGAGGCTCTCTCCTGAGTGTGCTGTGGGGTCGGCCCTCAGCTTGAATTTTTACTGTTGACTTATAAACTATTCAAAATTGAAATAATTGATGAGTACCTGAACTTTGGGCTTCATGTAACAGTTTCAAAAATATATATGCTGTAGATATTGGCAAAGAAGGTATTTTTGCAATAACAGTCAAGTAGCCTACTTTGTATCTCGTATTAATATATACCAAAAGCTGGAAAAATTAACAAGGCAATGGTATCCCTCAAAACACTCTGTGTCTATTGAAAGACTCGAGGAGTTGGTAAAAGAAAGAAATAGAATACTAGGGATCAAGAGGAAAAGAGAAGGTAAATGGATAACAGAACATCAGTTATATTTTTAGAAAGCAGCTTGGAGGGATAAAAACATCTAGAATGACAGTCTTTTTAAGGAAAGAGGAGGTGAGAACAGAGGTGACAGCAAGGAAAGAAAATGGTTGAGCCAAGAGACAGCATCCCTCTGGACCCGGGGACTATCCTTTGTGTGTGATGTCCTAGAGCTCAGCACCAAAGCCAAATGAACAATCGTCTCTGCCTTGTCAATTCTGAGAGCAAGCCATGCTAAATCTCCATGCCTACCATAAAACGCACAATCTGATTCCTTTGAAAGATTTAATTCTGAGCAGGATTACATACAATTTTTCAATCAATAGTTTTGCCACAAATCACAAGCCCTCGAAGCAAAATTACCTCACTTCTTGAATGTGAACTTTTGAAGAGACCCATTTAGGTAGTAAAAAGAAGACATTGAAATCAAACACAAATTACAGAAGAAATAAATATTTAGCTGGATAATTATCAACTCCTTTTCACTACTTCCTAAGGTCACTTGAGAACACTTAGTAAAAGTGTTCCCAGTGAATCTTTAACTATCTGCTCTCCTTTGTAGGCATGGGTGGATCCAATTTGCTGAATATCTGAATGACTGAACTGAGTTCTGCTGTTTTCCATCCTTCCACGTACAATATGTCCTCATCTCAGTCCAGACATATAACACAGTGTCAGTGTAGTTCATGCCCCAGTTACCTAGACTCCTGGTTGACAGGACAAGTTTCTGTTTATGATTTCTTAGTGTATGAAAACCAGACATATTCCTACTATATCCCATGTGGCTTAAAAATGAAATTATTTCTATTATAAATGTGCTTATGGTATCAAATGTTTGCCTTGTTCAACTTACCCATGTTAGTCTCCTGATTTTCCCATCCATTCTTGTATGAGTTGCGGGAGAACATGATGAAAGCCATGGACCAGTAATGCCAGTTCCCATATTCAATATGTCCATTTCACAGAGTATACAAAACACACATGGGATAGCCATGAGGAATAACCACTCTGGGCCTGTTATTTGAAATGTGAATAAATGTTTTACTGGATTTCCCCATGGGCTGACCAACAAACATGTTACGATACTGCTTTAGAGGGGTTTGAACTTTTCCACTCTTTTTACATTAAAATATTTACCTAAATTTGCACACCATTAAGGATCTCTTATCCTGCAGTGGTCTTCCTTAGGCTAAATGAAATTTAAGCAAAATTATTTCTGATCTTATTCTTTGTGTTATATACAAAAGTACATCAGCTGAAAGATGCACTGAAAATATACAATTTGAAAAGAGTTTCAAATTGAGATAGTTCAGTGTTCTTTTCAAATTCCATAATGGCGCTATGTGGGAGATGGTTAGATACATTAAATATTAATTGTCATCAGGCTAAAAAATAGAAGAATTGAGAATTTATTGAATCTACAAGAAAATTGAGAGTGATGTGGCCTAGCTAGCTCTTATCTATTTCTGAGATATTCTACAAGTAGGTATTTTTAGGAAAAAAAAAAGTTATTTGTTTTAAGTACAAGAGTAATCTTGAAAATTAAAAAAAAAAGACAAGCATAGGGTCTTGTATTGGTTATTTTTCTGTTCCATGAAATGAAGTATTTGAAACTGGATAATTTATAAATAAATAAAATTTATTTCTTACAGTCTCAGAGGCTGGGAAGTCCACAGTCCAGGGAGTACATCTGGTGAAGGCCTGTAGCAATGCAGGGTCCTGTAGCAATGCAGGATATTTCATGGTGAGCATAGCATGAGCAAGAGAGTTAACATGCTCACTTGTCATCCTTACAAAGCCATCAGAATCACACCCCGAGGACCCATTAAACCATTAACCCATTACTCCATGAATGGATTAATCTACTCATGAGGGCAGTCTTCATGATCCAAGCACCTCTTAAAGGCCCCACTTTTCTATACCACCATAGCATGATTTTCCTTAACAATGTTACAATGCGGGTCAAGCTTCAATGATTTTGGGGGGGACATTCAATCCACAGCAGATCTCTCATAGACATAGAAGGTGATCAAACCTTTGCATTTTGTTTCCAAATTCAAATGCAAATATCAGTCTGTATTTTTTTTTTATATATATATATTCCAGGTGGAAGAAGACAAGTTCTGGTCTTGTTTGGAATGACATGGGGGTACTTCTACACTTCCTTTTAACATGGTGCTTAGTATTCGGCAGGACTGAACCCATTTGTGGAGGCTCAGCAAGGTCACTGGCTAATGTCAGTACTCCTGGTATGCAGACTTCCTGGAACATTCTGTAGGAAATTCTGCTTATTCCCAGAGCCACCTGTATGTGGCCTCCCTAGTTTTGTTTTCTGTGCCTGGAAACACTTTGGTATATGTTACTGGATGTTTCAACACTCTTCAGCTACTCTATCAATGTGTAGTATTGAGTGAGGTGGGATTCTTTCTCCTGTATGTCCATATTGTGGTCAAGGCACGACTCTTTGTAGACGACAGGAGCTGGTGGAGCTGGGTGTTGTATTCTTTCACAACTTGCAGGTTTGCATCAGCAAATCATATTATAACTAGCTCCATGTGCCTCTGTGAAGTAGGTTATCTCATTTCACACACCCAGGTTATGCACTTATTCAGGAGCTGATTAAATGATGTAGCTCATAAAATACTTAGTATTATATAGTTATAGGATAAAGTATCTGTCCTGTTTTGCTGTACAAGGTTTGCTGTTGAAATGTGAGTAAAAAATGTCACCTCACTTGGATAGATTGTATCTGTTTTTAGTATGAATTACCAACAAAAAGTTGATCTTTCTACTACAAGCAGTGACAGGATCCTTCCACATCCACACATCAAAGCAGAAAGCCTAGGTGGTACCACACAGCAGAGCTTTGTCCCAAGCAAATGGAACAGAAAAGTCTTCACTGGGTTAATAATTAACATAAGTGATTTTTATGATGATATGGAGGAAATAATCCTTAGTAAAATCATTGATACAGGCTATGTTTAAGATCAGAGTTTTTTTTGTTTTTTTTTTTTTTGGTAAATTTTTATTTTATCAATATACAATGTATATGATTATTATGGCCCATCACCCACACTTTCCTCCCTCCTCCCTCTCTCCCCTCCCCCCCAAGAATGTCCTTTCCGTTTGCTTGTTGTA
>NW_007744657.1:12776-14538 GCF_000696425.1 Galeopterus variegatus
AAAAAAAAAAAATACAGAGTACCAAAATATATTTGAATAAGTTTTCTATAGAAGGTAGCGTTTACAGAAAAACATTGAATTACATTTAAATAAAATACAACTGGACCAAACCTACAAATGGAGAAGCTGTATAACAGTCAGTCTTGAGATAATAAGTTAAGGATGTTAATGCAAACAGAGTTCCTTCAAAGACAGATGCAGGCGAAGGCCCCCAAATGGACCATGGCACCTGTGGATAGCATGTGGCCAGCATGTTACACCAGCATTCCTAGACTTCTGGCTTTGGGCAGAGCATGCACATACTTTCCTTCCTGAAGAATGGAGCCACCACATCAATGCTCAATTGTGAGTTTTTAGGCTCACCTGACTCCAAACATTCTGCAAATATGAAGACCCAGGGATACAGCAAAGCCTACTTGAAAATTAATGGGGATAGAATTGAAGGTACGAGGTCAACCCAAACTAGTAAGTGTAAACTTAGAAGTCGGGGTTATAACTCTCCCACAATGGTCAGCTATACTTTCCCACACACAATATCAGTATCAAATTATGATGTTGAAGGAAATCTCTCCCAACTGTTCTAGGAGGCAAAATAAGCTGTCTTTAGCTTTGCAAGCCCAGAAACTCAGTGTTCTTACATCTTCCATATGTAGATAAATATAGAAATACATTTTCATTTGTTTCTATCTGTTTTTCTGGGTTTTAAGTGGTAAACAAAAAATGTGTTACATTCTATTACAAAAATGTTGAACATTGAAGGAATATTTAGATTGAAAAGTGAAAATTACTAATAACCATAACTTTTCTTTTCTTCCATCCCAGAAACAAACATTCACTATTTAATGTATATACTTCCATGCATGTGTGTGTATAAATTTCCAAGCATGAGTATTATTACATTAACATTATAACAGCTCTGTATTAAGTTATTTAAGTGTGATACATCATTTAAACTGCCTAACATTCACTTTGAGGTTATTGTGGTTTTTTAATATCCTACAGGGACCCAATTAATGTTTTTGTTTCTTGCACATACTAAGTATTTCCTAATAGATTGTTAGAAACACAACTGTGGAACTTATAGGTACAAGAGCATGTGTGGCACTAATTGTGATTAATGCTATGAAATTTCCTTCAGAATGGCAGTACTTGTGAGACTCTCATCACAGCTGGTAAAGAGAGTGAAGGACTGCTACTGAAAATTACATAAGGAAGCTGGGCAATTCCCCTTTACAGAAAAAAGTAAAAAACTGCCAAATTTTCAACAATAAGAACAACAACAAACATTTAATAACTCAGGAAATTGGTCAAAGGAAGATAACAAACTGACAAGTGTTTGATTCTCATTTGGGTAAGCACAGCAGGAGTCTGTGGGTTTTTTACCTGGTCATACTCTTATCCAAAGTGTCTACCTGGTTTGCAAAAATACTGTAGGTTTGCCAGTTGGGGGCTGGCAGCAAAAATCAGCAGCTGTGCGGTAAAATGTGTGAGACTCCATTTGGAAAGAGTTTGTGTGAAAACTCATGGATTTGCTAGCTAAAAGGAGCAGATTTATTTTGGAAAAGATGGAGAAAACCGCAGCTTTGTGAGCTCAAGTTTTTTGGCCTGATTCACTGCAAGTATCAAAGCCAGAAATTTAATAAGAAGTAAGAGAACTATAGATGGACTGAGATGCTCTCTCCACACATGCATGGCTCACTTTTAAACTATGAAAACTGCAGGGCAAGGGGGGATGCTAATACCAGAAGGAAAAAGTGAAAGA
>NW_007744657.1:15485-16181 GCF_000696425.1 Galeopterus variegatus
TTAAACTATGAAAACTGCAGGGCAAGGGGGGATGCTAATACCAGAAGGAAAAAGTGAAAGAAAGAAAAATTGAGATTTGAGCTGGCTACAAATTTGAATGCATTCTGCAATCCACACCCAGTGCAGCTGGCATAGGGCAGCAGCCTTACAATCTCAAGGTAACTGTGTTAGTACTAGGCTGTCATAAGAAAGTAATATAGAATGGTAGACTTAAATAATAGAAATTTATTTACGTATTGTCCTGGAGGCTAGAAGTCTGAGATCAAAGTGCAGTTAGGGTTGGATCTTCTGAGACCTTTCTTCTTGGCTTGTAGATGGCGGTCTTCTCACTGTATCCTTCACATGGTCTCTTCTTCTTATAAAGACATCAGTCAGACTGCATGGGGGTACTGCCATATAACCTCATTTTACCATGATTACCTCTTCGAATAATCTATTTCCAAATACAGCATTCTGTATTTGATACTGGGGTTAGGATTTCAACATATGAATTTGGGGGGAATACAATTCAGCCCATAACACTTTGCCTTTGGGCACCCCTAAAGTGCATGTCCTTATCAGATGAAAAATACATTCACTACATCCCAACAGCCCATTCAAGCACATAAATAATTATGTTAAATGTGTGTGGACTACTCTCTCTCTGCTCTCTCTGCTTAAACCATCTTGCAATGTGAGAACCCCGGGTCACTCTCA
>NW_007744658.1:0-703 GCF_000696425.1 Galeopterus variegatus
AACCATGAAATGAAATGTAATTCGTTTGTCTTTAAAGAGTTTAAAAAGAGTAATCACAGTTTTTAACTTTTCTTTTTTTTTTCTTTGTATTGAAGTGGTTAGTCACAATTATAAATATTTTGGTAATCTTTTATATTTTTTTAACTTAGCATTCTACCATTTTATTCTCCAAAGAGCAAATTATAAGTTATAATAGGGTGTTAAACTTATAAGATGTGTATAGATACATATTTGTTCACTAGTTTTTGAGGTTAGACACACTTGGGCAAAAGAAAAAGCATGAAGCAATAAGGAAAATGTTACATGTGTAAGTTTCTGTCTTACAATTAGTATTCGGATTGATTAAAGTTATTTGATTTTTTTTTCTTTCTTTTTTGCTGGTACTGTCTATCATTAAGTAAGTGATCCACAGAGACGTAGAATGCAGACAGGAAATACTATAGCTGAGTGATGTAGATATTTACAATTCCTTTTTTTCCCCCTGCAAGCTTGGGAGTTCTACATTGTTTCTATTATTTGGTGGTCACTCTAGAACTGACAACATATACACTTAAGTCCAAATTAAATTAATATCCTTACCCAATTCTTGGAGAACATAAGAATCTTAGAATTCTTTAATACCTTATGTCTTCTGTCTATTTGTATATTATTGTTTAATAATATATTAAACAATTATTTAATTATGTAATATAACATGATTTTA
>NW_007744658.1:1463-4941 GCF_000696425.1 Galeopterus variegatus
TACTGCTTGGGATATTTTGAGCTTCTTGAATATGTGACTTGGTGTTTCATTGGTTCCGGAAGCTATTTCCAGAAGGGGTGGGCAGCATCTTCAGTGCTCATGGAGCATTCTTCAACCTCCTCAGTATCTCGCACTACCATCTGGCTGGCTGGCTCAGGTATGGGTTCAGTTGTTATAAGCGCAACAATCGACCTGTTACCAGCAGATGGCTACCATGATACCATATTGGAATTCTGCACCTTCTCACAAATAGTGATTGTATATGGTTGTGGTACATCTATATTTTCATGCCACTGGGATGTCTCATGGCCCCTGTTTGGGGAGCGATACTATAATGATTAATGATAACAAAATTACCTTTGAGTTTAATGGCTGTTTCTTTTCACGTTTGCCATATCTGCTATTGTGAAAAGATAAAAAAATTGTGACCCAGTTATTTCAGGCCAGTTTTATAACAAACATTATCAAAATATGATCTTCAGAGCTCCATGCTTAAGATAGGAAACTGAACTGAAGATGATGCTAGAAGACAACACTCAACCTCAGACTCTCCATAGGAGCTGAGACCCAGATATGCCTTTTGAGGTACTTACACAAAAGGTTTCCTCTTGCATAAGGCTTCTTACCTTAGAGAGCACTTCGTTACTCCCCTACTGTCAGTCTTAGACGCCAATTTTTGGTGGGTTTCTCAATAATATTCAGACACAATTAGGAGTAATGGTATACCTACCAATAATATTTTTTATCTCTCTGATCAGGGTACACGGCAACTTGATGTTTACTCTGTTGAATCCATGCAGAAGGCACCTGTGAACACTATGACAACAACCTGCTTTCCAGTGGAACTCAGTGCTTCTCTATACAAAGGTTACAGGGTCACCAAGAAATGTGAAACTTAATATTTGAAGGACATTTTCAATGAACCCTTAGGAGACTACATCAGATTGCAATTCTGGAAGGCTTCTACATTTCTACCTGGATTTAAATTTCAAATCTGGAGGCCCAATACGGAGAGGACTATCAATTTGTGCTCCATGAGATTGGTCTGAATTGTGACAAGTTTTCTGAATCATTGTCAGGCAAATTTGTACAGTTACAATTTCCACCCCTCCTTAGTTAGAGAACCTGTGGACAGTGAGAGTACATCTCATCACTTTCTCAAGTTTTATATTTAGACATCATAGGTGATATTATAACCATGATCTGTCAGAGGTGTGACAGAGATTTCCGCATACCACAAATTTCTCCCAACGTTTCATGACCCACTTGAACGTTTCTGAACCCATCTAGAATTTTACAACTCAACAATTTAAATCTTTGTCATGGTAGTGACCCTGTCTTCTAATTATTGAGATGAACTAGAGGCAACCTTAGAAGCCTATCTGGGTAAACACTCCAGTGAATTGCCCATATGAAAGCACAAGTTTGTTTCTGATGGTCTGAAGTTACATGGCTGAAAAACTATAGGTAAAAGAACAGGGTCTTGATTAACAATATGGCAATTAATATCAGCAATAGCACTGATGTAAATGTTGCAGAGTTGCAGTGCTTTTTAAATATTCAGCCCAACCAGGACAGTTAAAAGAATTTTATTTTTAAATCCTGCTCTGGAGTGAAAATAAACCAGCTGCTATATATTTTTCCCAGATGGCAGAATCATTTGCCTTTAGGATTCATTCTTATTATGCTTTTGTGTTATTCATAGCTTTAGAAATTGTAAAAGGAATAAGAATTCCTCACTTCTAGATAAGCTTAAAATTTCAAAAAATACTTATATTATCTTCTGCCATGGCTATTGAAAAGCATTTTCCTCTGTTTAATAATGTAGCCTTGATTTAGATCATTTTTTATTAACTGGTACCTCTGTTCTGACTTTAACAACTGACCAGACTCTTCTGACAGCTTTTTCTTTAAGATCGGGTCCTAAATTCTCAACTATAGATACTGACAGGGTATCTTTTGCACCCAGGTCATCTCTGGCATCTCTGGATGGATGTGTAATAGCACCAAGTTTTACTCCCTTATCTTGCTTATGTAACCTGTGGAATGAACCTATGGGATGCTAGAAATAAATAGTCATGCTAGAAATACTTATCTTCCATGGTAAAAAGAAATTGACTCTCTTCATCAATTTCTTGTTATTATTTTTTTTCCTTAGATACAGAGACCAGTAACCATTTTACTTTAAGTTCCAGAAGAGTGGTGTCTGCTTTCTAAAAACTCCTGAGAATATTCTGAGACCACTTGGGTATTCTGATAATAACTGGCTTGCTGATAAGTAAAACTGTCCATTTTTTCCACGATATATTGCAAACTTTCAGGCTTACTACAAATGAGTCTCATTCTGTGACAATTGGTAGGACTCAAGACACTTTGTAATGCTACAAATTTCCACCTGCCTGTTCTGCAACAAAACAACTTGATTTTACTTGCTTGTTCCCAAGAGTGTTTTGATTTATTTCCCATAAAGAGAAACCTATCGTCTCATGCATCAAGATCGGAGTCTGTAGAAATTCTGTGCTGATGACCACTTTCCTCTGCAAACCAATTTAACCACCTTTTCCTCAGGAAATAAGCTCTTATGTGACACCTGTCACACACAGCACAGGCTGAGAGTGAAGAAGTTTAGCCTAGAGATCACCTGTAGGATTGATGGTTTGGTGACAGTTGCTCCATCGTTTTACCTGATGTATCTTAATATTGAAGAAAAGTATGAGATATGTAACATTTAAAGCAGCACATCTGCTATGATATGAATGTGTCTCCTCCAAAATTCAGGTGTTAAAACTTAACAGCCAATATGATGGTCATGAGAGGTGATTAGGCCACAAGGCTTCCTCCTTCATGAGTAGAGAGTCTTTTGTAAAAGAGACTCCACACAGCATTTGGCCTTTTGCCTGTCTGCCTTTCACCATGTAAGGACACAGCATTCCCTGGTAGGATGTAGCCACAGGTGCCGTGTTGAAAGTCTCCACTGGTCCCCTCACCAGACATTGAACTTCCTGGTGCCTTGACCTTGGACATCCCAGTCTTCAGAACTGTGAGAAATAAATTTCTTCTCTTTATAAATTACCTAGTCTATGGTATTTTGTTATAGCAGCACAAATAGATTAAGAGAAATCTTGGTTACTCATAAATATATACAAACTACAGAGTTTAGTTCAGAGCCACTGGCCATTCTTTTTAAACATAAATTTGTGTGATTTGTAAATTGTATATCAAATTTATATAAACAAGTTTTGATAGTGTTCTCTTTAACTATATTTTAGTATGTTCTTGATATAGAATTACTTTTCTTTGCCACCCTTTCATCCAGTGATACTAAGGTGAACCTTAGCTTGGCACTCCTAGATTACCACACATCACAATTAGTTTGTGAGTAAACTTCTTATCTTCTGTTCATCAAATTAAATGTAATATTATCCTAGTTGAAAATAAAAAACTGTCAATAGCACTGAATTATCATGGGATTCTAAGG
>NW_007744658.1:5756-7600 GCF_000696425.1 Galeopterus variegatus
TGCTGAGAAACCTAAAATAATGACTGAAATGATTGAATTTCAAAATTTTGAGTCCATTGTTGTCTCTAATAAGAAACAGACTTATGCAGGAGCTATGGGTGTCATTACATAAGGTAAATACAAATTTTGTCATTTCCAGAGGAAGGTAACAATGTTGATGAGGACAGTCTTGGGAACTAGAATTGCTATACAGCATCTGTCCCGAAATTATATAAAATACTGCCGTTTATTAGAAGGAGTAGTCTTTTTGATATATAGATCCATGAATTAAAGGGATAAAAATAATTTTAATATAAGGGACATTATTGTTTTTAGAAGTAAAGTGTGAGGTGTTATGATATAATGGCTGATCTTGAGGGGTTTGTAATCACATATAACTTGGTTCATATAGAGTATAACATTTACTAGACTTGTATCCTTACAAAAGTTGTTCAATCTCCCTCATTTTATTCTCTCCATCTGCAGTGATAAAAAAGAGTATTTATCATTGAGCTGAAGTGAAAATCAAATAAAAATATGATGTATAAAAAGCGTTAGTACAATTAACTGTGAGTACAAAGTAAAATGTTCAAAAATACTTGTATAAATTTTAGTCATTTTTATTGCAGCATGGTGATTATCCTATCACTAGAAATAAGGCCTAAAGAATGACTGCTTAAGTGAATATCCTATCACCAGAAATAAGGCCTAAAGAATGACTGCTTATCAGAACTGTGGTAGAGTGAAAGAGTGTGAATTAGTGCAGACATTTACATGTATCGTTGTCTTTTAGAAGTCCATTCTGAATGTGAGACATTACATTTATATTAATATAATGTGTAATAATTATCTAAAAGTGCAATTATATGCTTACAATTATATGATTACATTAAATGATGTAATTCTAGTTTTTCCATAGTGTCCTATTTCATGAACATTCTATAATGTTTGCATTAACAAAGTCTTCTTATATCTTTTCTTAGGATAAGGCATGAGAAGCGGAAAAATAAAGGGACATATCCTCAATAAAATGAGGAAGTCATATTGGGAATCAGGATCAAGGGATTAAACATATTTTCACATAAAATGTTAATTATTTCAAAGCAGAGACGTTGTGTCAAAGGCTGACCTGGAGTTCTCTGTTTACCTCTCACCTCCCTGCATACTTTGATTTGGACACTTGACATCACATTGTTAGGTTAAATGCTATACAAAAGTAACTTCAAGACCTTCCATTCCACATAAATGTCCTCCTCTAAGCCCTTGCCTATGTGTATTCTGGAGGTGTCACTATACTCAGTGACAGCACCGGAGACAAACTTGAAAAACCTTTTCACTCAGGGTAAATATTGACCAACTTTCCATTTCTTTTAGTTTATCAGAGACATTCCTGCCTGTAAAGAGCTACAGATTATACCCTCCAATCAGCAGCTATAATTCTGTCATATCATCAGTTGCCAGGCGAGGCTGCTCCTTGAGGTGTCCAGAATCACAGCATTTTCCAGTGTTGAAATGCATGAGGGATCACAATATCTTCATTTCAACTGTGAGAGGTTAAGTAATTTTTCTAAATGTACAACACTAAGTAATGATGAAGTAAGGACCAGATTAAAGGTTTCCTGACTTGCAATCAACTTTCCTCTATCCTCTTGATTCCTAAACACATTCTCACACACACTTGTTCAAACAGCTGTCTTCAAGAGAGATATGTGCTCCTACAAGGCTCACACCTGTGAACGCGTCACTGACCAGCACAGAGCCGGCTCACGTAAGGGCCCAATTAAAGTATTTCAGATGTGACTGCATCAAAATGTTTAAGTACTAAATTTAAACAATCCTTCTAATGAAGGAAATTCTGTTTCAAA
>NW_007744658.1:8127-13902 GCF_000696425.1 Galeopterus variegatus
TCCTCTAGCACCCGGTCCTCTCCTGTTCTTCAGCGTGGTGTGTCTGTGGTTCCCTGGAGGCTCCTGGATGGCAGCTTTGACAGTGATACTGATGGTGCTGAGCCCTCCTCTGGCTTTGGCCAGGGACACCCAACATAAGTGCACACCTCGGGTGGTGAGCTGTCATGGGATGGGGGGAGGAAGGATGTCAACTTTGTCACTGTGTCCAGGCCATGTCCCTTAAAAAATTGTGATATTTTCTTCAGTGACCACGTATCTTGATCCTATGAATCCCAATTATTTCCAAAAGGAGCCTGGATTCTTGCCCTCTCTAGGAGACCTGTGTAAGGGGCCTCCATATAGTTTATTCATTCTCAGCTCCCCTCTAATAAAACCTCTCCAGCCTTGCATCACATTTCCTCAGGGTCTGGAGAGGATTTAGATATCACAGGGTTGGAATATTTCCCCACCCAGCACTTCCTTTTATTACGTTGAGCTTTGCCAGAAAAGTGAAGTTTTTCTGAAAATTTTATAGGGAGTCTAATGGAATTTGAAGAGTCTCTGCTAGAAGATCTTGTGTTATGTCCTCAAACAGCATCTGTGACGTTGGTGCCTCTCCCTAATGTGTGAGAATGTATCAGGAGACTCCCACATTATCTTCTTTCTTTTCTCCCCAAACTACAATGTGTATAAAGCCTGTATCTCTCTCCTGAAGGTTCTTTGATGGAAGTTGGGGTTAGTACTGTCTCTTCTTCTCCTGTGGAAAGCACCCTGGAACTGAAGAAGACCACCTTAGTTCTTAGAATGATCCGATAGATAAGGAACGTCTATGGGGTATTCTTTGGTGCCTTAAAGAACTTTAAGCACCTTCTGAAAACCTGGCACAGGCTCGTGTTTATCATGAATCTATTTTGAACCTTTCTATACTATCAGTTTCCCCTACATCACCTGCATCCTCTGATTAGAGCTCAGGAGAAGGGATTCAACTAACATAGGATAAATTATATGAAATTCTATTTTTGTAGGTCAAAAATAGTCAAATATTAGCAATTTCATATGGTTTAAACTATCCACCCTGAGCAGGGGTATAGAGAGAGTATGAAGGTTCTTAACATCCCTTTGAGCTAAAAGCCAGTAAGAAAGTCAAGGAAATTCATTGGCCTCCTGGGATCTAGTCCCAAGTTTCATAGGTTCATTCATCGTGCCCTTTGTTTTCCTTAATACTAACCATGTCTGGTCACCTCTACCTCCAGTTCCTCCCTATTCTTTCCCCAGCTGTGTCATCAGCATCACTAAAAATCCCCAAAGTTTGAAGGATCCTCAGTACTTTAAGAGATACATTGGAAGAGATAATACTTAATGAAAATTTCCTCCTTTCTTAAAATCACCTTTTCTTTATCTCCAAATAGTTTTTCTAACTAGCAGGAAGAGAAATAGGAAGTTTGCCTGCATTTCTCACAGAGAGGGGAAGGAATACAGTGTGTCATCAGAAGAAAAGAGTGTTGGAGCTTGAGCTCCTCCTTACTTTCCAGAATCCCCACAGTGATCCATTCCCAGAATCCTAGTTTTTCATTTAGACCACAGGTATTTCTCTGAGCAACTATTATGTGCTGGGATATGTTCTGGGCTCAGAGAATTCTATTCAGAGAAGATAGAAAAAGTCTCTACTGTCATGAACCTTACCTAATAACAGAAGAGATAGACAATCGCCCAATAAAAATTTAACAAAGAAAATTTCAGAGTGCAGTAAGTGCTCTGAAAAATAGATGTCAAAGTAATAGGACATAGTGAATTGGATTCACCCAACTCTTCAGTTCAAGTGTCTGAGGAGCTCTCCCTGAGAAAGTGACATTTATCTGAGACATGAACGATGACCAGAAGACAGCCATGTGAAGATCTAAGGGACAAGTGTTCCAGGGAGAGGGAACAGGGAAAGGCCGAAATGTGGGAAGATGTGTGCCGTGTTTAAGGGACAGAAAGAAGCCTAGAGTGGCTGAAGTATAGCGAGCAAGGGGGTGGAGCGACGTTGACCAGGCAGGCTGGAGAGGAAGTCAGGAGCCTAATCCTGTTAGGACCTGATGGCCATGGTAAGAAATCTGAATGTTATTTAAGCAGATTTGGGAATCTTCCTGAGGCTTACAAGGACAGTCAATTTACATTGAATTAAAAACATTCTTGCTGTTAGAAGACATTGGATTGTTGGGGTTCACAAGCAGAGTCAGGGAGAACATGTGTGCACAGCAGAATTCTCCAGGGAAGACAAGACTGTGGCTTCCTTTAGTGCAGTAGTGATAAAGACAGGGACAAAGATAAAGTGAACAGAATTGGGATAGATCTTTTTTATGACTTGTCAATACATTAAACATAGAAGGGGATAGAGAATCAAGCTTATTCTTAAGGACTTTGTCTTAACGAATAGGTGGATGGTGTTGCTTATCAAGATAGGAAAGACTGTGGTAGGAAATGATTTGAAGTGATTAGAAATAAAGGTTTTGTTGAAGTTCAGTTTGAAGTGATTTTTTGACTTTTATGTACAGCTGTCAAGAGGTCTTTTGAATATGAGAGACTGAAGTTCCGGGTGAGGCCAGGGCTGGAATTATATATGTTGCCATCATCAGCACATGTACTGTGTTAAATTCCAGGAAAGTAGAAAAGGTTTCATAGGGAGAGAGTTTATGGGTAGAAAACAAGAAGAGAGCCAAGGGCCAAGCCCAGAGGGCCAAGAACCATCAAAGGGGACTGAGAAGGAGTCCCACTGATGTTGGAGAAAAACCAAAGGAATATGATGCATGGAAGTTAAGGAAAATAGACTTTTTCAAGGCAGAGGGAGTAGCCCGTTGTGGTGAGTGCCACCAACAGGTGGATGAAGTGAGAACAAGACAAAGAAGCCAGTGCTGAGTTCCGTGGACTTGACATTTCCAGTCAGTGGAGTGTCCAGAGTGGAAGCTGGATTGACTGTTTGAGGAGAGAGTGGGAGCTGAGGAAGTGAGGCCTGGATGACAGTTGACTCTCGTGAGTAGCCGGCCTCAGGGAAGGGCTGTGATCTGGGATCAAGGAGCCAGCTGGACCTAAAGTAAAAGAATAAAGAACATGAAGAGAAGCAGGAGGACTTGAGAACCAGGGATGTTCAGTCATTAGCAAGAAAACACTAGAGGGTCCTTGTCTACAGTGATGACTGTTGATGCAAAAAGTCATTAATTCATAAAGTCAATATTTATTAATGACTTAAAATACTCCGGTTATTAGCCTAGGTGATGAGAATGGAGTGATGGAGAAAACAAACCTGGTCTCTGTCAGCATAAATGTGAATTTCAGAAAATAATGATTTATATGAAATCAAAATTTAACTGGGCATCTTACATTTTTATTTGCTAAATCTCGGATCCCTAAACTGGGCACATGAACATGGACTACAGTGCTAACTATGCAAGCTACAGTGAACAGCAACTGCACACATTTTCTCAAAATATTTTCTCCTCTGTGTAGGAGGTTCTTGGAGAATTTGCGAATGGTGAGAAAGACCTTGTCTGATCCAGAGTGCGCTCCTCTCGGCCACCATTTCTAACCAGCAGTGGGAGCTTTGTGAAGGTCTCTACTCCAAGTCCAGGGAACTGCTCATTTTTTGTAAACTCTATATGAGAACGCCATCTTTGTAGTTTCTCCCCTTCTGAAGGAACTTAACTACAGAAATGGGAATTCTACATCTGGACAAGGCTGGTCATTTTATGCCTACTGGTATTATTGGTAGTAGGGGGCTGAAAATTAGAAAATGAATTTGTTGGGAGCATTGAACATAAATAAAATGGCTGTGGCTGTAGCTTATAAGTGGATCAGTGGCAGAGAAATTAAGGAGACATCATAAAGGATAAATTATATGACTTGGTGACTGGTTGCCAAGGCAAAGAAATCAGTAAACTTTGATCCTGAACAAATTAATTTTGTTGGAAAAATAGCCCTCCACTGGGACTGGATTCCTAAAACACATAAGTTTCATGTAGAACCAAGATTTTCAAATGATATAATATTGGCAGATTTTCAATGTAATTCTCAACTGCTCCATAATTAATAGTAGCATTTTCACCACACATTTTTCAGATCATACACTAGCAGTTTTCACGGAGAGATGATTCACCACCCTCCCTCCCTGCCCCCATCCCCTGGGGAACATTTGGCAATACCCGGAGCCATCTTTGGTTGTTAAACTGTGAGTTTCCTGTGACATCTAATGAGTAGAGGCCAGAGATGCTGGCAGATAAATCTACAATGTGCAGAACCACCAGCTCCCCTCCTAAAGAGTTATCAGGTTCAAATGTCAATTGTGCCCAGGTTGAAAACACCTTATGCTGTGCTGCTTTAAATACCCTAAACTCATACTTTGTATACGCACAGGCCTCTCAATTCAGTTCTTCATAGTTTATTTTTGCTTAAATTCACCACTTTCTTGCTGAATCCAATCAATCAATGCAAGTTCATCTTCATTTTTATTTTGTGCCTTATGTAATGTTTTTCAAAACTTTCATGAGCTCTTGGTCATCACTATTTCTATTAACTTTCAACAACTTGCATTTATGAATCATGAATAGTGGTAACTGCCACAAATATTCTTTAGTAAAGTCCCTCAAACTTCTGCAGTAATTCTACATTCTGTACTGCTGATCTCAGATGCTGCCATTTATTGATCTCACTTTTAATCACAGGATTATTCTTTAACTCTTTTAGACATTTTCACAGTTCAATTATACATAAAGACAAAAGTAAGAAATATATACACATATGAAAGTATATTACAAATGTGTGTCTACTTATGCATGTATGTATGTATGTATGTTTATATATATTGAAACCACAGAAGCACATGTCACATGAGAGCTCTCATTTCACTCCTTACCTTCTCAGGTCAGATTTGCCAAATGAGTTTTTGCACCAAATTTTTTAAAATCTGGTTTTCGGATTTTGATTCAGAAATGCAGAAAAGGGTGTGGGGACCTGTACAGGGATCATGGTGTGAATCTCTTTAAAATCCTTTGATAGTTTCCCATTGCCTTTAGTATAAATCCAAAATCCTAACACCACCCCCAGGCTTTTAATCACCAGCTTCTTGTGACTTCTCCAGTCTAATATTTCACCCTGCTTCCTCCCACCCTCTGCGCTTCAGTGGACCCTCTTCTGGTTCCTTGAAGAAATTCATCGATCCCTTCAAACTGTCGCACATCGTACTGTCTGTACCTGAACTGTTCCTCCCTTTCCCCGGAACATACACACGCGCTGCACGCTCCTCTCCAGCTCCACCAACTTGAGCTTTCGTGTCCCGTCTTAGACGCCATTCCTCAGTCCTCCTCTGGCACCCGCATGTGATGTGGATCGTGCTGTCATTCTCTGTTACAGAGCTCCCCGCGTCCCTTTGGCCATTTCGCAGTCCTGTGTACATCCTTGCGCTTCTTTACCCACCACTTTCGCGGCACTTTCACTCCGTGAGCGGAGCGGAGACGTCTGTTTTCGCTTCTTTGCACCCCCAGGGGCAGCACAGCCTGGCACAGGTCAGCAGTGACGAGTGTTTACAGGACGAACGAGGCGGGACGCGCCGGAGGACGGGTCTAGAGCTGTGGGACGGGGGAGCGGCGCGCGTCTCCCGGGGGTGGCTCCGGGGCAGGCGGCGCGGGCGGCTGTGCAGGGGCAGCTCCCGGCCCGCTCGCCGGGGGTCCCAGGGCTTTCCCGGCGCCGCCTCCCTCCGCGTCGGGCGACAGAGGAGTAACGCGCGGAGCTAGTAGCTGGGGTCGCGGTGGAGCCTATCGGGGG
>NW_007744658.1:14888-16180 GCF_000696425.1 Galeopterus variegatus
CGGGGGAGGCTCCGTGGCAGGCGGCGCGGGCGGCCGTGCAGGGGCAGCTCCCGGCCCGCTCGCCGGGGGTCCCAGGGCTTTCCCGGCGCCGCCTCCCTCCGCGTCGGGCGACAGAGGAGTAACGCGCGGAGCTAGTAGCTGGGGTCGCGGTGGAGCCGATCGGGGTGTCCGATGCCCCGTCCCCTGCCCCCGGGCGCCCGCGATTGTCGGGCGTCGCCGTCAGGCTCTTCCCAGGAGGCCGCGCGTGTGACCGGATCGTTCGTGTCTCCGCAGCACGTTTCTTGGAGTATGATAAGTTTGAGTGCCATTTCTCCAACGGCACGAAGCGGGTGCGATACCTACACAGAAACTTCTATAACCGGGAGGAGCTCGTGCGCTTCGACAGCGACGTGGGGGAGTACCGCGCGGTGACCGAGCTGGGGCGGCCGGACGCCCAGTACTGGAACGGGCAGAAGGACGTCCTGGAGCAGAGGCGGGCCGCGGTGAACAGGTTCTGCAGACACAACTACGGGGTTGGCGAGAGCTTCACGGTGCAGCGACGAGGTGAGCGCGGCGGGGCGGCCGGGGCGGGCGTGTGACCGAGTGACACGCGGGCCTGGGTGAGCCTGCGATTGTGACAGCACGAGTTGTGACGTGCGTGTGAGTGCGTCGGGGACAGCGCGTGTTTAAGAGCAGCGTGTGTCGTGAGAGCGTGGACAGTGTGAGTGTGGTCGGGGGCGCCCGCGAGGCCAGGGTGGGCCAGAGAAGCTGCGTTCGGGGCGCGCAGGAGACAGTGTCCGGGGTGGGTGCGGGGGCTGGAGATGCAGGGAACGGTGAGTGGGGCGGGACATCGCCCATGTGGGGAGGCGAAATTTAGGGCGTCTGTGGTTGGGGTGAAGGGTCGGGGCGGAGAGGTGAGGGATGGGAGAGGTCTGGGATACTGTGAGGAGGCCTGGCACACACTGGCCTTGGCACACACCTTCTTAGTCCTGAGCCCCTGAACTAGGTGTGCTGTGTTTGCATAAGCATTTCATTGAGAGAAAAGCGTCAGACTAATTTGGAGGAAGGGGTTGGGGGGAAGTGACCTCCTCCGAGGCACCTCTGACCTTTCTGAGCCTTCTTTTAATTTTAAATTTCCTGCTCTTTTTTTCTTAGCGTATGCATTTTTACTTGTTGAAATGAATGTGAAACTAGCTTCTCGAGTTACAGTTTTGTTACTTGAAGTAATGCTGATAGCATTTAAGTAGTTACGTATTATTCCTTTGAATACTTGTAACACAATCTACCTCACACTCTCCTTTGCTGGATCTTAA
>NW_007744659.1:0-2577 GCF_000696425.1 Galeopterus variegatus
TCTCAAGAAATTCTGAAATGAGGTTCTGTGAGTACCCAAGTCATGCTCTGTTTATCATTTTGGAGACTGGTTGTCCAAATAGAACTTCCTGCTGTGCCAGAAATGCTCCATGTCTGTAGTGTCCAATGTAGTGGCCACTGGTACGTGTAGCTATTGAGCACTTGAAATATGGGGAGTGTGGCTGAAACAAAATTTATTTCATTTCTATTTATTTATTTATTTTTTAAAGATGACCGGTAAGGGGATCTCAACCCTTGGCTTGGTGTTGTCAGCACCACGCCCAGCCAGTGAGCGAACCAGCCATCCCTATACAGGATCCGAACCCGTGGCCTTGGTGTTATTAGCACCGCACTCTCCTGAGTGAGCTACGGGCCGGCCCTCATTTCTATTTAAATAAACTTATGTGGCTAGAACCATGTTGGCTAGCACAACTCAAGATCTCAGACTGGGTGTGCCCTAAACCTGTGGCTCACTCTATGTGCCTGGTTTTCAGAACCAGAGTCATCAGGTAGGTGAATTATTACAGTGTGAATGAGAAAGAGTCGTGGCTTCAGAGTTTCTATAAACATCTGAAATGGGTCGCTTTGCACTTGTTCTGTAATCGATATTAAAGTGAGAGGGAGACTCACATTATTGAGTGCCAAGCACCATAAATACATTATACACATATGTGTGTCTGAGACAAAAACATTCTGCAATCTTCAGCCCCCAACCCCTCAACAACTTCCATTAGGCTAATAGGAGCAAAGGCTGAGGATGCTGCACTGAAGAAACAGAAGGAGAGAAAGGGGGACCCCACATTACGTATGAAAGAGCTTGAGCTTATGGGGATGACAGAATGTGAAGAAGATATCTGAAAGGCAGGTAGATGGCATTAGGCAAAGAGGCAGGAATGTTAGGGAGAGAAAGAGTCGAGATTGGGGCAGCTGCCACCCAATGTGGGACTTTGGGGACTTAATCGTCTCAAAGGTGTGAAAGATGTTTTGCTTTGTGTTATGTATTGCAATAATAATTCTCATGGCAAACACTTTTTAGCACTATGTCCCAGGTACTGTCCTTTATATCTATGAATATATTTCATCCTGAGCCTCTAGGCCTTGACTATAGGAGCTGAGTTCCTAGAGGTTCAAGGCTATTGGAACTAGATATTAGGACAGAGGTAAAGGTGGCAGTCAGGATGGTAGGAAGGAAAATGGGCACAGACACAGGTCCTGCATGCAAATTCTGCAAGCTCTAGCCTACTAAAATCAAGATTGGTCTCCAAGAAACAATTTAGCAGGCCACAACATTCATTCTGACCTGGCCGTTCCTTCTCTTGCAGTTTCTAGTCCTATGACATAGATACTGTTATTACCTCCATCTTACAGATGAACAGACTGAGGCACAGAGATGACCTCAGTATCCTGTTCAAGGATATGCAAACAGAAAGTGGGGGAGCCAGGATTTGAAGTTAGGTAGCTCGGCTCTCAAGTCTATGCTTTAATCATATGTGTACTGCCATTTCTAAGTACGTTTGTCATATTTAAATATACCTTCATATATATATGTGTTGCTTTTCAAGGTGTTTTGGAATTGATTTATTTTCTTATTATTTTTTTTTTAATTTATTTTTCTTGCTGCTGGCTGGTACAGGGATTAAACCCTGGACCTTGGCGTTATCAGCACTATGTTCTAATCAACTGAGCTAACTGGCAAGCCCTTTGGGGTTGATTTGTTTCCTCTGGGTGTGACACCCTAGCTAGACAGGATGGGAGGAAGAAGGTCCAGATTTATTTGAGACCATACATTGATCTCCCAGCAGCTCAAAGAGATATCTACGATTATCTCTATTTTATAGGTTCTGAGAGGTTAAATGACTTAACCAAAATCAGGTCACAAGAATTTGAGTAAAAGTCTGTTGGACATTTTATGTTCTTTCAATTATACCAATAATTTTTGTCCCCACGGTTACACCTACAGAATTCTCTTTGCTTTAGGAAAAGAGTCACTAACTTTTTTTTTTACCTCAACATTGCATGAGTGAGAAGATCTTGAAGAAGTTTGGTAGGAAGTAAGCAAGCCATGAGCCCTATCACTCTGTCTCCCAGAGCTGGCAGTGTCTTAACAGGGCTACTCCACTTCAATTATGAGGGATGGATTCCAGTGTGAGTACCAGCAAAACGAAGATGGTTTGCAGAAAATGAGATTTATGAGCAGAGATCAAAGCATTGGATTCATAGATTTTAAGCAGGTCTCTCAACTCTTTCTACATGAAAATGGTTTAGAAAGTATTAAAAATATAGATGCCAAGGGCCCACGGGGAGGATTCTAATCAGTAAGTCTGCGAACTTGCCCCTGAGCCCTTGCCCAGAGACGAGGAAGACAGAAGGGGCAGGTGTGTATGTGGCTGTGCCGCTGATTAAAGCAGGTGTGTCTTTGGGCTGAAGGCCTGGATTCGAATTCTGCTTCTGAGCCTTATCAACTATGTGACTTCAGCCATGTCCATTGATTTCCCCAAACTTTAATTTTATCACCCGGAAAATGAAAATGTCTTGCTACTTTCCTACTACCTATTGTGTGGAATTGGGTTTGAGGATT
>NW_007744659.1:3603-4721 GCF_000696425.1 Galeopterus variegatus
TACAGGGGCAACACTGAGGGTTGTGATCCGTTGCCGGACACGGAAAAAGATAAAAGACAAATAAATAAATAAATAAATAATTTGTGATTTTCCTGGCACTGAGTACTGCCCTATACTTTAAAATTTCCTTATAATCAAACAAATTTGCCATGGCATTATTTTCAGACCAAGAAAGAAATCAATTTTAAGACATGCCTTTCATATTTAAAGGAATTTTCATAAATAGTACACTTTTATCGATGAGCAATTGTATTTTTAATTGCACAAATGTCCATCAAACATGGTCCTTTTCAAATGCTACAAAGCAGTGGGCATTTCCTGAAAAGTCTGTTATCTGTTAAATGGCTGCCATGGAAATTCTTTTAAAGGCTGAGTAAAAACCAGACCTGCGTTAAAGTGCTTTAGAAGTATCAACAGAAGAGGTAATTAATTATCTTCAAAGACGTTAAAATAGTTTAGAGTTATGACTGTAGCACTGAAGGAAATGAATGACTGCTGTAGTAGAAAATAACTGTTCCCCTTTCAAGCAAAGGGTAAAGTTATAGAGTGCTAATCCTCCAACTCTTATAGCAGAAATACCAAAATCAGCAAATGGGCACATACATTCTTGGGTTTCATCCTTAAAAGAAAAATGGATTCCTAACACGGAGTTTGTCCTGCTCTTTCAGAATGTGGTCAACCAATGTCCATGAGTCACCATGGGGAAATTCACCTGTTTTATCTCGAATTTTTACAAGAAATTAAAAAGACCCTTTTCCAAAGAAGTTGAATTTAATAGACTGAGTGTGGTTGTCCAGGATTCCTGGGAGCCTTATTTAGGGCTGGTATTGTTGCCAATCAAATTCAGTCAGCAGAGCCCCAGCTGAAGATAATATCTGCCCATGTTTCTCTGTATAAACAGAGCAAGGATAGTCTGCCTCTTAATGAGTCTGCTCAGATGCCTCGGTTTCCCTCCTTTCCTTCTAATTCCAATAAGCATAATGTTGCAGGTTGGGTTGCTTAAGAGATGGCTCATTGGTAGAGACTGAAATTGACCTTCTGTATTGGCCTCCTTCAAAGACATTCACTCCAAATGCTGGGGATGGGACCCTTGGTAATGGTGGACACTTTCTTTTACC
>NW_007744659.1:5908-7818 GCF_000696425.1 Galeopterus variegatus
ATCAATGGTTCCCCACATGTGTGGCAAGATTTTATCTTTTTTGCATAAATAGATTTTCTCCAACATATATGCATTACTTACGAAGTTAAAATCCATTTCTAGAACCACTTTGTAGTACTTAAATGACACTGTTAATTTAAAATACATCTTTATCCAAGTTTCTTCTTTCACATTAGAACATTGGCATGCCTGGTGCCCTGAAAGCTGTCTTTCCTGCATGGTGGCACAGGAGCAGCAGGTGTCCAGGCGTGTGTCCTAAGGTCCCGGGTCTGAGAGATCAGGGAGGGAGACCTAGTGAAGGACCAATGAAGGGTGCCTCTTTATTCTGCAAATAGAGGGAACTGCATTGCTGGATTTAGCACTGACTGAATGTTCAAGAAGCAAAACAAAAGAATTGTTCCGGAAGAGCATCAGGCAGGAAAAGGAGAGGCTAGCCCAGGGGATGGTCTCCCAGGCAGGAAATCTATGCAGAAGAAAGGTTTATACATAGTGCAGGGGCAGCCAGCCAGTCAGGGTCTGTCATTCCTAGATTTTCTCCCTGTATCTCTGCTTACCCTGTCCCAATAGGATTGCCCCATCCCATAAACATCCATGCCACTTTATTCTTCCATGTGCACGTGTGCACATACATATGTGCACACAGGCACACACGCTTGCATTTCCCTATTGTTCAGATCCTGTTCACAGAAAAGGGGCAAACCCACCAAGCACTGAGGACCACCTATAGGCCAGGTTGGACTAAGTGGAGGATCTTCTCTGGGAAAGTTAGTGGCAGTATGGAAAGAGGGAGAGTCCTAAACATGGTTGATCAGAAAAGCAGAGGCCTGAATCAGAGAAAAGGTACACCAGTGCTCCATTCTAGGGGGTGAGCCAAGGTTAAAACAGAAACCGTGAATCCCAGGCCAAAAGCTGGGATTAGGAAGCCGACTAGAAAGAAACAAAGTGACTGTGCAGATCAATAAAGCACAAGTACCTGAAGTCAGGTGAACCTGGATCAATCTGTGCTGAAATTCACCACCTCCTAGCATGACCTTGGGAAAGTCTCACATCCCTAAGCTTAAGTTCCCCATCTGAAAAATGAGCTTGATCACAACCTTACAGCATTGTTGGGAGGATNAGACATTCACTCCAAATGCTGGGGATGGGACCCTTGGTAATGGTGGACACTTTCTTTTACCATCTCAGTCACGTTATTTTCAGCATTGCTACTCACTTCTCCTGCCACCCCAAGTCAAGTTCTGTTTCACTGAGAGATTGGCAAGTTAGAAAGAGCTAGGTTTTGATATCAGAGACATGCGTGGATCTGCCACTTCTCAGCTATGTGACCTTGGGTGAGTGAATTAACCTCTTAAGCCTGGGTTTCCTTATCTACACAATGAGAATGATAAGGTTAAGTTAATGTAAGGATTAAATGAAATCATGCACGTACAACTTCCAGAGCATAAGAGGTCAACCTTAGGTCAGAAATATAATTTTAAAAAATGGATTCTTCTTGCTCCTGGCCCATCCATAGTCATTTGTTTGGTAAATGATGTATTAAATTGCAAAAAGTTGGGGCTGGCCAGTTAGCTCACTTGGAGAGTGCGGTGCTGATAAGACTAACATCAAGGGTTTGAATCCCTGTACTGGCCAGCCACCAAAAAAAAATTACAAAAAGTTAAAGGAGTGTAATATAGGGAAACATGCATTTCTGGAAAATAACTGAACTATACCAAAGCCATAATAATCAATTTCTTAGAAAAGTTGGTTGTAAATCTGTATGTACCTCTAATGCTTATTATAAAAACACAAGCATATACACACATTCATATTAATGGGAAAAGTCGTGGAGAACATGCAATAAGAGGTTATCAATGGTTCCCCACATGTGTGGCAAGATTTTATCTTTTTTGCATAAATAGATTTTCTCC
>NW_007744659.1:9474-10378 GCF_000696425.1 Galeopterus variegatus
GCTTAAGTTCCCCATCTGAAAAATGAGCTTGATCACAACCTTACAGCATTGTTGGGAGGATTCAATCAGATCAGATATACAAGTTAGTAAGAGCTGGTTTACTAACAGGCTGAGCTATGTGGCTCTAGGCTGGCCATTGAGCTTAAGAGCAATGGAGAGTGGGGAACACCAAGGGCACATGAAGGGGGGATGGGCTATGGGTGTGGCTGCCCTGGGTGCAGATGATAAGAGGGTGCCTTCTCTGTAGAGAATTTAAAAGCAATGATAAAACAAAGCACTGTTGCAAACACTGACTTAGTGAATACTGAATCTTGCCGTGTCAATGATAAAACACTCCTCTCTGCTAGGGTGATCAGTCCCACCCCGCAACTCCCTGTCCCTCCCCNAGGGTGGGCACTGCAGACCCCCTCGGGTTGGCCATTCATTTCCCCCCAGTGATTCTGAATGAGAAGGACTAATTCATGAGCAGACTCTAAGTTCATTTCTTGGTACCTTTAATAGCAAGGCATGGTCTAGACTGGGTGTGTGGGTGTGCTCACCAGTTAGAGGAGATAGAGACAGGAGTACCTGAAACAACATAAGAAAATCTCCTTTTTGATTGGAGCCTTCCTGCCAAAGTTCTCCCTGCAGTTGTATGTGGCTTCTTCCCAACAAAGTTTTGCAGCTCCCCGGTTTCCCAGGAAGGGTCCTCATGGCACCTGCCAGTGTGGTTACACTGAGCCACTAGGACAGAACTGAGGCCTGGACTGAGTTTGGGACAATGGCAGGAGATGCTGCAGGCAGAACAGATGAACTGGACCAGGAGGGCTGAGCGGCTGAGGCCCTGGAAACATTTAAGTCGGAGGTCACAAATTCAGACCCATAAATTAAATGAATGAAACTGTGTCTGAGGAAAATTACTGTA
>NW_007744659.1:15928-16179 GCF_000696425.1 Galeopterus variegatus
ACTTACAAATCCCCCTATACATTTCAAATGCTTAAATAAGGGCATTTCTCTCTGCCTACATGCCATCACAGCCCACTATTGGTGACATCTTTAACGACTGGACCTCTATCTCATGCCACGGGCTGTCTGCTCACCCTTACTACCGGGAACGGGGTCCTCACAACCCGCTAAGTGGTGAGTGATTCAGTCCCCAATCCTTTATCTTACGACCTGCTTTCTCAGAACATTCTTAGTACCAAGAGTTGCAAGTT
>NW_007744660.1:0-559 GCF_000696425.1 Galeopterus variegatus
TTGCATTTCTGACAAGTTTGCAGGTGCAGCTGATGCTGCCGGTCTGGGAATTCACACTTGAAAACCACTGCTTTAGTAGAATATACTTAAATACGGGATTGAAATGAACAAAAAAAATTTTTTAAATCCAGAATGACAAGATTAATATAATCAAGCCAAGATGTGACTTAGTGACCCCAAATATCTGGGAGGACAATTGGAAAGATTTAGTCTTCTGTAAATCAAATAGCCAATCCTTTGGGAGACTATAGACTTTCCTTTTCAATCGCTTACTTTCCATTCATATAAATTACAATTTTTGTAAATGTGGTGAGGATCAGTGGTGAGTATCTGAAAATTACTATGCACTCCCTTTTAGTGAATGGCAGAAAAGGCTACTGTCGTAGACTAAGGAAATATATTCCATTAAATTTATTTTTATTTGTGTAGGATTTTCTGGTTACACAAATAGAATTTTCTACTTTAGGAATATCTGAGGCAATTTCTTTTTATTTTCCCTACCAACCAGCCAGCATAAGTCCTAGATTCGCCCTGTCTCTGCTATCAATTAATATTTTTT
>NW_007744660.1:1422-16174 GCF_000696425.1 Galeopterus variegatus
TTTTTTCTGGGGAAAGCAAACTAATTTTCAGTTAATATTAATCTGAAAAAGAAAATAAGGAAAAGAATTAATATATAACCATCTATCATGTGTGTCAAACACACATTTTAAACTCACTATTTAAAACTATTTCTCTCTTTGTTCCTCTGCTGGCAGAGAAGATTTTTGAAAATTGACCTTTATTAGAGTTGGTGTGTGCACAGGTGTGAGGGCTGCGGTCGAAAGTGTGTCAAAGTGATTAGTGAGACAGGATAAGAGTCTCCTAGCTCACATCTAAATATTTGTTTGTTTTTGATAAGAAAGAACGTTTTGATATTAGCATTAGTGAATTACTTTGTACTTTTTAAAGATACGTAATGGGTATTGATTATCTTTTCTCAATCTTGAACATTATTTCAGGAAAAGAAAACCTTAGAATCACCTATAGAAGATATCGCATATTAATATACACAAATACACCTATATGCATCATTTTGTCCACACGAGGTACATATACACATATACATTATCCACATATATATGGACATTATGTTGAACCTAAGAATTTGGCAACATCGGATCACTTTCTACCTATAACAGTGACAATTTCATAGGATTCAATGATCTATTATTCTAAAGAAAGGATAGTTGGCTTTGTCTTTGCCATAAATAAATAGCTTAAAATTCCTAAATACAGTAAAAACGAGGTACACTCATCTGACATTTTTCCTCTAAGCAACATCTCACTTCTCTGCTCTATTTCTGTTGATAGATTGCTACACCGTCACATGGCTCCTAATGAATAGTGTTTAATACTCAAAGAACAGAGAAATATGCTTGCTTTCATCCTGTCATTTGGACTTTATTAAGCTGTTTTTAAACAAAACCTTTCTTTTTCCCTCTTCCTAGGGCTGTGTCTGTAAAGACAAAGGACAGTGCTTCTGTGGTAGAGCCAAAGGAGAAAAGGTAAAAACAAAACCTAATACTGCCTCCTTTCACTACGAAGCTCATCAAATAATTCACACCCTTCTTCCATCAGTAGCAGAAAGATCGCCAGTATGTTGTTCCATTCCCCAAATATAATTTTAAAGTAATTGGATATAAACATTAACCTTAAAAAAAAATGCCTTCTAGGAAGCTTCAGATAACTTGTGTAAATACTGGCAATTAAATTACAATTCTCTCGGTCTGTAATGAATAGGTAGCGAGCTAGCGAAAGAGAAAGTTTATGAGAGGCCCCCATTTGTATATACTATTTACAAGGTTGCTAAACATGAGAGGAGAATTGAAAACGACTTGATTCACTCACTTTGACATAAAACAAACAGTGAAACAGGCAGATTTTGTCCTGCAGCATTGGTGCACGAGCGCCCCCTGATGGACGAATTCCGCAGCAGCACCCTAGTTGAGGCAAAAATTAAGCAGAGCGCCCGCAGCTCCATAGCAGAATTCGAGAAAAAAAGGAATGCCGTGAAATCTCATTAATTCGCTCCATTAACTTGCAATTTGTGATAATTAAGACAGAGGCAGAACTAAAGTTTTTTCTTTGTTTACAAAACCCTTCCCTCAGAGACCCTAATTAATTGTTTAACAATATTGAAGGATGACAATTTAGAAATATTTTTGAGAACATGTTTTAAACTATGCAGAGAAAACAATTTACACATTATTTATATGCTAATTGTAATCATTATTATTATATTTATTTTACAGTGTTTTGTAATTCATGTGTAGTTTGATTTGGATTTTTTTCCGAAGCTATGAATGTAGTGTATTCAGATTCACGTTGAAAAGCACCCTCTCTGTGATTCATTTTGCACTCAAGAAGCATTTATTGAGTCCCTGTTACTTACAAGATGCTACTCTAGGATGTGCAAAAGTAACTGAGTAGTAAGAGAGGTCCAGAAAATTCTTTTATTTCTCTTCTTATTGGGTGCTGACTTGATCTTTTTTTTTTTAAATTTGCCAGTTGTGTAACTAAATTGACAGGATAACCAGTGGCCTTTACTATTAAAGAGTAATTCCGGGACCCATATTCATGGGGAGATTATGGGTAGAGCTTTGTCAATGACTGGGCCTAATGTTCTTTGACTAACTTTTACTAGGGACTTTCCCATAATATCATGACTCCTTCTAAAAAATTATTTACCTCACATTTTGTTATGCCAGTGTTGATATCTCTCCTGCATCTCCTACACAAATAGCAGATTGAATTACTAATTCCTGTGTAAGCAAGAAAGGATTGAAACTCATAATCTACATGGTGTTCTTTTCAAGCTACACAGTAATCATGCACACTCCCAAAACACATTCTTGTGCCTTACCCTTGCTCTCCAACCCTCAACAAGCACATTCCACAGCCTTGATTTTCCTAACTGGGCATTCCCCTCAATTCTTGATTCCCTCTCCCTTAAGCTCTGCCTTGCATAGCTCTACCATTAGGGTAAAAGTAAAGTTTCTACAAGACCAAGGGCCAGCTCTTTCAAGCCTGTAGAAAGTGCTAACAGCTGGTAGCTTTCCAGGTACCTATGCACTCAGTACTGAGAGCTAATTATTATTTTTTTTAATCTAAGAAATAAATATGGAAAATGTCCTCATGAAGTCATACAGAAGAAAACACAATGACAGTAGTGTGTTCATTGTTGGACAGTTGCTGTTCTGTGTGTTTGGTTTTAACAGGGGGAGAAAGGCTTTCCTGGACCCCCTGGTTCTCCTGGCCAGAAAGGATTCCCAGGTCCTGAAGGCCTTTTCGGACCACAGGGACCCAAGGTATGTCATCCTGTATGCTTGAAAATCCCCCATCCACCTAACCCTTCTCTATGCTTACCCCCTGGGCTGCTGAGAACCTGGAGAGAATTCCACGTCTTAGCCAACTGGTGGGTGCATGTCAAATTCCTGGTCTCCAGTCTTAGCTGGGTCCTCAGAATTACATCCTATTCCAAGACCATTGCAAATGATTATCATTATCTCCAAGTCCGCTACTCAACGCCACCCCCTCCCGTCCCCCCACTGCACAGTTTCTACACCTGCATCTGCTCCTACCTTCTTTTCTCCTACATGAAAGGATAAGCTGTTTTCACCTTCCATTCCGAGCTGATCCATCCACCTGGACCTGATCACTGGGATTCCCATTAGGACCTTGTTCCAGGAGGTGTCTCTCCTCTCTGCCTGTGCAGTCTAACTTTCCTTTTGATGTTGGCTTTTCTTTCAGTCTCTAAACATGCAAATATTCTCCCATACAAATTCTCTAGATCTTTTGGGTCCTGTAACCACAGGATTGCCATCCTCTCCCTGTTTTCCGTTCTCTATCAAGCTTCCTAAAAGTATAGCTAAGCGCGCTGCCTATAGTTCATCTATTCACTCGTTAGCCAGCAATAATTTGCCTTCTGCCTCCTCTCCTCTGAAAACACTCCTGCAAAGGTCCCGAATGACCTTCAAATGGCCAATGCCAAGTGGATATTTTTGTGTCCTTACTTGACCTGAACCCCTCTGCTTTGTTTTAAACTGTGTGGCTCACTCTCTCCTTGAAACATTTGTCTGTCTTTGCTTCTGGGATCTTCCTTTTCCTGATTCTCTACCTGTCTCCCCAACCTCTCCTTCCTTCATGGATTCCTTTTTCTCAACTGATCCCTTAAACAGCAGGCTCCTAAGGTTCTTAGCAGAGCCTACTGCGCTTCCCACCCATCACACACTTTTATCTGAAAGTCTGTGATACACAAAGGGCTTTGTTTAAATAAATACCCTAGAGGATTTACCAAATAGCTGCATAACCACCAGATTTGCTGATTGTCCTTTCCTGCTGTGGACATGAGCTGGACTTAAGCCCGGGCTCTCACGCACTCACGCGTTCCCTCCCCTGCCTCCTAGCCTCCAGCAAGCTGTGAACTAACTCACAAGTTACAGAGGATGGTAGGATTGTAGAATAACTAAGTGGTCATCGAAGACAACACACTGTGTATTTGCTCTGCACCAGACACTGGGCTGTTCATTCCTCCCTGAATCTCACTCCCACAAGACTGCCCCCACTTCAGACACCAATCACAAAATGTGAGTCCCTGGGTCACCCACATTTCTGTCTGAGTTGGCTGCAATTTGAGGGTTCCCATGCACCCCTCTTCAGGCTTGATATTTTGTTATCATAGCTCGCAGGATTCAGGGAAACACTTACTCTTGTTGACAGGTTGATTATAAAGGATATGATAAAGGATATAGATGAACAGCCACACAAAGAGGTGCATGGGGCGAGGTCTGGAAGGGTCCCAAATGCAAAGCTTTTGTCTTCATGGAGTTGGGCAGCACCAGCCTCCCGGAACACAAATGTGCCCACCAACCTGGAAGCTCTCCAGACTCCATACTTTAGGGATTCTTATGGAAGCTTCCTCACATAGGCATAAGTTATTAACTCAGTCTCTAGCCCCTCCCCTTTCTGGAGGATGAGGGTGGGGCTGAAATTTCCAAACTTATCATGGCCTGGTCTTTCTGGTGACCAATCCCATCCAGGAGTCCACCAGAAGTCAACCCATTAGAACAAAAGACATTCCTATAGCCCAGGAAATTCCAAAGGATCAGGAGTTCTGTGCCAGGAACCAGGGCCAAAGACCAAGTATTAGAAGAAAATATGCTCCTAGCACCACTACCACTCAGTATATTAGAAGGGTTTTAGGAGCTCTGTGCTGGGAACCAAGGACAGAGACCAAATATATGTTTCTTGTTATGTCATATAGGTGATGCCTTAACCCATTTCCTATAACCAAAGAAACTAAATCCACACCTACAGCTCACAGTACAAATGCAAATGCTATTTTTTCCTATTTTTAAAAATGTAATTGAAACATTGATTGTACGTATTTATGGCGTACAGAGTTATATTTCAATACATTTATACAGTGTGTAGTGATCAAATCAGGGTAGCTAGCAAATTCATCATCACAAACATTTATCATTTTTTTGTGATGAGAACACTTCAGCTCCTCTCTTTTAGCCACTTGTCAACATACAATAGATTATTGTTAATTATAGATGCCCGGCTCTACTGTACACCAACAGAACTTACGTTTCCGATCTAGCTGTAATTTTGTGCCCATTAACCAATCTCTCTCTATCCCCCATACTGCCTGCCTCTGGTAACCACAGTTCTACTTTCTACTTCTAAAGTTCAACTTTTATTATTATTATTATTAGCTTCCACCTGTGAGTGGGAACACATGGTATTTCTCGTTCTGTGCTTGGCTTACTTCACTTAACATGATATTTTCCAAGCTCATTTTGCTGCGAATGGCAGAATTTCATTCTTTCTTATGGCTGAGCAGTATTTCATTGTGTATATATGCCACATTTTTTAAATTCAATCACCCATCGATGGACATTTAGGTTGGTTCAAAATCCTGGCCATTGTGAATGGAGCTGCAATAAACGTGAAAGTGCAGGTGTCCCTTTGACGTGTTGATTTCCTTCCTGTTTGGTGTGTAGCCATTGGAGAGATTGCTGGATTGTGCGGTAGTTCTAGTTGTTTGAGAAGCCTCCATACTGCTTTTCATAAAATGCTTGCATCTGTCTACAATCCACCAACAAGGCACAAGAGTTCCCTTGCAAAAACTATTTTGCTATTTCCCAGGAATTCTACTGCATCTGTTCTACATTTGTCATGTTCATGTATGTGTTCTTTTTCTCCATTTCTCCTTCTTCTGATCCTAATTTTGAAAAAGTCATTCAGGTTCTGGGCAGGGCCTAAACATTCCGCTGCCTCCCTCCAGGGCCTGGTCTAGGGTTTTTCTGCATTTCTCTGGTAGAATGAGTTGACCACTTCAGCCCTGGACTCAGAGCAGACTAATGCCAACCCCTGTCTTTTTATTTTGTTCTCTATACCCTGCTCTGTTTGTTTCCTTCCACACTTCTTTAGAGAAGCAGCAATCAATTAAAATAATAGTTGTGAACACATGGTACTTAATACAGATTGTGTGATGTGAGAATATTCTATAAAATTAATCCAGAAAATCTGTATGTCATGTTGTCATAGATTCATATTTTAAAGCACAGCTTACAGGTACAGCCACAAAAGATGATTTGACCAAAAACAGACAATTAGAGAATATTAAAAACTGACCAAAAAGATTTCTCAGATTTATGAAGCACCTATCTTAAATATTTTCTGCATGACAAAATTTACAATGGGAAATAAAACCTACAAGTCACTCTTGTGCCTTCTGCATAACACAAGCAGCAACTTGCAGAGGGAAGGAATGGCCTTGAATATGATCACACACCCCGGAATTCCACCTCCGATAGAAAAGGTTGACTTTGGCCTTGACAGTCCAATCTCAGAAGAGTCTGTAACAACCCTTTCTCAAATAATCAAAAATACCAAAACGTACTGAAACTCTCTGGAACGATAGAAACAGCTTTTGGACAATGGAACTTTCACACCAAATGGCCTAGTTAATTTAAAACAGTCTCCATTTAAGAAGTCTCCGTTTCTTATACTTTAAGAAACGGGGCCTCAAATTTTATTCATTTTGTGCCCTAAGCAAGTTTATCTCTGGTTCAGGCAGTTCTTAGTTTGCTATTTATTTACTTATGCATGTCAAGCACATTTTGTTAATAAAGTGTTTCTCATGCACAGAAATGTTGGCTGTCATTCTTGTCTGCCCCTGTAATTGTGTCATGTGTCCTTATCAGGCCTCAGCAGCTATTTGGCTTATGCGGTGCTTTTATAACAGCACTTCACAGACTTTAATGTGCACAAGAATCACCATCGAATCTAGTATCTGGGAGGTGGAGGAGATCTGATCTTCTGCATTTCTCACAAGCTCCCAGGGATGCAGATGTTGCAGGCTCCAAACACCACATTGTATAGCAAGGGTTTGAATGAATTTTTGTTTGTCCTTTCTGATAAATATTTTAGCTCTAATGAAACAAGGAAGTAATTAAACCTTATTAACCATGAAGTAATCACAAGAGCAAAACAGCTTGGTATATGAGTAAGACTGAGACCTTTAATGTATGGGTTTCTTACTACCAAATAATTTTCATAGTGCTCACCTTTTCTTTTTTTGCTTGGATCTAGGGCTCTCCAGGACTTCCAGGACTCACTGGTCCCAAAGGTGTAAGGGTTAGTAGTCCAACCAGTTCATCCCAATGGTTTGATGAATATTCTGCTTCTTTTAAAAAGATCAAATTTGCACTGTAAAAGTTATACAAATGTCAGAAAGGAGTACATTGTATATGATTCTGTAGATGAAATTCAAGAACAGATAGAAGTCAAAATAGTGGTTAGTATGTTAGGGGCAGGTGTTGATTGACTGGGAAAGGGCATGGGGGAAGCTTCTGGGATGAAAGAGATGCTACGTCCAGATGGGGTGGCAGTAATACAAAAGTGAACCTCAGTAACCATTCGGCAAGCTGTTCACAGAAGTTTGGAGCACTTTACTCTTATGCAAGTTATACCTTAAAAGTCTACCCCCAAGAGCCAAAAACAACCCTAAAGATTCCTTTTTATATAATTATTAGATTTACAAAGGGTTGTCAAACCTTTTTTGTGTGTTTGTTTTTCAAGCCTGTTTTAGCTATTCCCAGGTATAGTTGCAGATAGAGAGTATTGCAATGGTAAATAATTTTATGTTTATGGGTTAAACATGTTTAATGTGTTTTTCTTGTCACCCCTACTCTTTTCTATGTCTTCAGGGAATAACTGGATTGCCAGGATTTTCAGGTCCTCCTGGACTTCCAGTAAGTAATGGGAAAAATATGTAGCTGGAAAAAGTAAAAGGAAGCTCATTTTAGTAAAGATATTGAAACGGTAGCACAAGAAAATGTGTTCTGATTCATTTGTCACATGAAGAAAATGGCACTGTTAAAATAGCATAATGTATTAGAGTAGGGATTTGTAGGACATAAGGTCAAATTGTATTTCTGGAAATACAAACAGAAAGAATAGAATAGAATAGGATAGAGTAAAATAAAACAGTGGAATAGAATAGAACATTCTGTGTAATTTTGTAAAGTAATAAAACACTTACCCCTGCACATATTTTCCTCTTCTCTTTCCCTTCCTTTCTCCCAGCTAAAGCAGCATGTTAAGGGGCTTCATTTTATATAGGCCTTTTGTTTTCTCTAAAACATCCACATATCACCTAAGTCTTCATTTTAATTAGCCTGTTTTGTTTGTTATGTTATTTAAATTATATCCAAAATGATGATTCAAACTTACTACTTAACTATTTAAACAACCATTTATATTCCAATAGCTCTTTGAATTAGCCCATCTTTTCCTTGGGTTCCTTGCTGTGTCCTGGTCCTGAGCCCTGTGATTATGCCTCTGCCTTGAGACATGCTCTTCTTTCAGGGCACCCCGGGCAATACGGGGCCTGATGCACCTGCTGGTTTTCCAGGATGCAATGGTTCTAAGGTATGTACTTTTCACACAGACGATGGTTCATAAATGCTTTGCTGAATGAATAAATCAAGGTGAGTTAGCAGTGAGATGGGAGAGGCTTTCCTTGAAACATTCTTTTATCTAATATCAACACTATGTGTTTTCAGGGCAGAAATATGATTTTTGAACCAAGAACCTTCCTGATTCCTTCCTCTTTATTCTTTGCTTTCTAATTGTATTTTAAGGATATTCTTACATATTATCCCACGGAAAGATAACTGGGGGCTCCATTGGTTATTTTCATCTGAGGTTGTGTATATAAATTAGAAACCAAAGCATGGAGTGTAAAATTAGTCTGGGGGGAGAATGACCGAGGTTTTTGATGCTCAGTCTCCTCCTTTTGTTTCCTAACTGAGCTCTCCTTTCCCCCAGAATGGTGGCCATGAATGAACTAATTACTTAAGTTTCAAGGAAGCAGCAATTAAAAAGTTCTTGGCACAATTAGATTTTGCCATTTATGCACAATTTGAGAAACACTAGATTCTAATCCAGTTTTCAATTAAGATAATGATTTTCTGGCCTTCAGCCTCATGACCCAGTAGCCATAAGAAATTTGGGTTACTTTGTCTAGATTTACCACCGCAAGGTTGGTAAAGAAAGTAACAGGGAAAATATCTGAATAGGCTTTTCTGAGACAACTAAGAATAATGACAAACTCCTTGTGTCTTCCAGGGGGAGCGAGGGTTTCCAGGACTTCCAGGGACACCAGGCTACCCAGGGATCCCGGTAGGATTGCATTTCTAACTCCCCAGCAAAGACATAAAGTATGAATAAAAGTAACCTGCTCCATAAGGCCATATACATGAATCTGGCATGATTTAGGGGAAGTCTGGGGCAACCAATAGTTGACATGCAACTATCCCCTAATCATTACGGAATGAATGAATAAATGCATTGCTAGTTCAGGGTTAGACTTTGAGGCTTTGTTTTGCCTTTGAGACATCCAAGTAGAGAATCACTCTGAGGAGAAACTTGTGGTGACTTAAGAGTGACAGAGAGAACGGGGACTTAGAAGGGAGCCTTAGCTCCACAGGTAATGTCTAAGTCAAGGAGGATGCCCTATAAAGGAAGAGTGGCCCTGGTGGGAGAAAGGAAACCAGAGTGGTGCATTAGAATCCCAGAAACGATATATTTCAGTAGAAGGGAGTGGCAGACGGCAGTCTAAAGCTGCTGGGAAGTCCAGTAAGATGAAGACTGATGTTTTGCCATTTGTTTTAGCAACATCAACGTTGTTGCTAATCTTAGGAAGGGACACTTCCATGGCAGGATGCAGGCAGGAGGCAGATTTAGAACTGAGGAGTGAACGGAATGGGAAGTTTGCAGGTGAGACGAGGGAGAGACAGGGCAGTGTGAATGAAGATGAAGGAGAGACTTTGTTTGTTTGCTTAAATGGGAGACACTTGAGCACATTAAAAGCCGGTAGGAAGTATACATGAGGCAGAATAACAGGGAAAAGGAGGAAATAGGAGTGTTTGTGCTTGATTTACCTCCACTTGTTCATAAGCTGCTTTTTTCCTAGGGTGCTGCTGGTTTGAAAGGACAAAAGGTAAGTCATTTGTGGAATATAGTTATTGAAAATCTCTAATCATACATACAAAAAGAACTTCTATTAAATAGCGAGATATGTCATTATAAATCAAATTTCATAATACAGACATTATTAATTCAGAAATCATAATAATTGGGTCATGATATTTATTCCTGTTAAATGGCTCTTTCTGGCTCTCATCATCAGTGGGTCTTAAGGATACAGGTTTTATATCATCCTTTAAGGAAATAGGGTCTAGGAGATGAGACCTGACCTCATGCCCAGGGCCCCACACTCTAGGTCAGGAATTGCCACTACTTTTGGTGTCAAGGGAGATGATTTGTTATCCCTGTATCTTTCTTCCTTCCGCAGTAAATTGTCAATTTTAGAAAATATGAAAATCCTTTGATTTCTTCAGAATGGAATAACTACAAAGTCCTAAATAATAAATAGTTATCTAAGTATATATCCCCCAAAGCACTTTTATCCTTGAAGAAGTGTGACCCTCAATAAGCATTTAAGGGGAGTTTTAAAATATAACATTGATTGTGTTTGATGAAATTCTTCATTTTTAAGGGTGTTCCTGCTAAAGGAGACGATATAGAATTTAATGGAAAAGGTGACCCTGGATTGCCAGGAATTCCAGGATCCCAGGTACAGCACTTTGGAGAAGATCTCCATCATTTGCAACCTCACTCTCTCTCTCCCCCTCTCTCCCCATCTCTCTTTTCCCTCTGTATGTCTTTCTCACTCTCTTAGGACCATTTTAAATAGACATTCATATTTAATCTATTTAAATGTGCCTCTTTTATTCTAAAGCATTCACCTTCTTACAAGAAACTGATATTCAAAGATGATTTTGTATGCATGCCTTTTAATCTCTTCTTAAGTCTCAGTTGTCCGAGCTTTCCTGAAAGTAAGAAGTCTTTAAGAAATAGTTAATCTGCATTTGTTGAAATCAGGGATGAGTTTGTATCACACATTGAATATAATTTAAAACTGTAATATGAAATAGCCCGATTTTTACTTTTGCCAACGTCTATTTCTAGGCTCTAGGGATACAGCAGGACACAAATCAGCCAAAAAAAATAGTTTTAAAAAATTCTCACCCTCACCTAGTGGGGGAAACAGAAAAAAGTATGAATTAGTACCTCTGTGGTATGTTAGATAGTAATGAATGCCAGAAGAAAAATAATGCCGGGAAGGGGGATTGGAAGGGTTGGAAGTTGTGATACGACTTTGGATAGACTGGGAAGGCCTTACAGAAAGGATGACCATTGCATACAGGTAAGAAAAGGAAGAGGAAGTGAGTCATGTAGCTATCTTGGGAAAGAGGATTCTAGACAGAGGGAGAGCAGGTGGAAGCCCCTTCGGTAGGAGCATGCTTGACCAAAACACAGAAAGACAAAAAGAGAGAGAGAAGCAAAATTTTGAAAACTTCTAAAAGAAAGCAGCTGCCCTGGCCATTTTCCTGGAAGTGACATCATCAGGAGAGTCCCAGCAGCCTGTCACACATGGCAACATACTTTTCGGTATTTATCATAATTAGCTGCAGTCACTTGGAAGGGAGGTGTTATGCTCTTCTGATTTTATTAAAATATTTTAATGCACTTAGTTAGTGGACATTGTTCTTAAGTGAGAAGTATATCTAAACTTACTCCTACTCTTCTTTTAATTTAAAGGGTTTGCCAGGCCCTCCGGGTTTTCCTGGGCCTCTTGGCCCACCTGGCCCTCCAGGACTCTTTGTGAGTATGAAGTCACCATTGCTACAGACACTGGAAACTAAAAAGTTATTTATAGCAAAAAGTTTTTAAAAAGTTTTCTGGCTGGGTGCGTTTCCTACTGTAATTTAAATTTGTGGATTTCTCTAGGGCTTTCCAGGAGCCATGGGACCTACAGGACCTAAGGTAGATTACAATCACATGTTGCATCAGCCAGAACACCATAACCAATGCAAAAGCCAAACCTGGCCTATTTCTTCACATGGGTCACTGGAGGGCACCTCTCTGGAGCTCACGAGGATTCCCAGCAGGAAAGGGAACATGGCTGGCAGCTCTTACCTCTCTTCTCCCGGCACTTCAGTAACTCAATGCCTGATACAGGGTCTTAATTCAATTATAAGGAGCTCCTTATGAAGGAAAAAGGCAAAGATTTCTAATCCACAGGTTTTCCATTTCTGATAATCCTACTGGTCACCCAACACTTTATCCTATAAATTTTTGTAGTGGGCTGCTTTGCAAAACCCACTTGAGTGTATGCTAGTAAATAAAAGGTGGTTGTTTCTGTGCTCATTAAGGTGAGTCATTCATGCGTTTCTATTAAAAAGGTTAATTGTTAGTTTAAGGATAAAAATGTTGCGTGAGGCTGAGCTCTACCAGGAAATGCGTACTAAGCACAGTATCTCTTTCTATTAGGGGCCCTTGTGTGTTGGGCACTTTGCAAGGTGTTTTCACATTTATTATTTCATTGATGCATGAAAGTGCACATGCAAACACACATATACACACACACAGAGGTGGATAGGTTCAGGTTAAATGAGTTGTTTGATAGACAGTGAATGGTAAATCTGAGGTTTAAATTCTTGATTCCGGGCCGGCCCGGTGGTGCACTGCTACAGTGCGCCGCTTGGGAGCGCAGCGGCGCTCCCGCCGAGGGTTCAGATCCCACATGCAGACCAGTTCCTGCTCACTGGCTGAGCGAAGTGCGGGCGCAGCACCGAGGGTTGCGATCCCGTTGCCGGTCCCGGTCCGGTACGGGCTCGACACTGAGGGTTGCGATCCGTTGCTGGACACGAAAAAAGACAAAAAAAGGGAAAAATAAATAAATAAATTCTTGATTCCTCTACAGGCTAATAGGGGAGATAATCTGCATACACAAGAGCACAAAAGCAAGGAGATATGGGTTAAAATGATGGATTGGCCATTCTTACTGAAGGGAAACTTCACGTTAGGCTTATTTCATGTGACTAAGTTACTAATGAGGTCAGGTTGCTAGCGAATGCTATTCTTAGCTTCTCTATTAAGTTTTGAATTTCAGAATCCTGAAGTTAAGCCACCCATCCCTCTTATTTTTAAGATAAGAATATAAAGGTATGAGGAAGTTAAGCAGCCAGCCAGTGGATCAAAGCTAACTGGTGACTGAGCCAGAAAAATGTCCTCTGAGCTGGGCTCCTTTCCCTAACCAGTACCCCTTTAAGCCATTGTTTACCATACTAAGTAAATCTCTGACATTTTCTGCCCCTTAAGATCTCCACCTTTAAAAGAAACACATTCCTGCTCTACTCTAAGAAATACCCAAAATAACTTTATTAATTCTAAAATTAAATTTAAACTATAAATGTTTGGTTGCAAATATTGGAACTTTAATGGGTGTAGACTATTTATTTCTACTTATTTTTAAAAAATAATTTTGTTTTCTGTTTTCTTATAGGGTCACATGGGCGATAATGTGATAGGACCAAAAGGAGAGCAGGTAATTTAAATACTATGGTTTATTAGTGGGCAACATAGTTTAAGTTCCATAGCATGTCAGCCGATACAATCTATTCACTAGCCAACTTGAAATTAATGCATTTTCATTTGCTCTGTCTTCTTGCATAAGAGCTAAAGGGAAAAAGTACATCTTTCAAACATAATAGAGGTGACATGTTGATCATGTTTAGTTTCTCATTCCTGGGTGTATTTGTCCTTAGGGTGTGAAAGGATTAACAGGACCCCCTGGACCACCAGGAACAGTTATTGTGACACTTACTGGCCCAGACAACAGAACGGTAACTCTGCAATTCTGTTATTAGGGTTGCGGTATCTTCTCGTTTCTGGGACAAAGTCCCTGGGATCCCCTACCTCTTTTACAAGCTCTGTCATCTGAGCCCAGCTCAGCCCAGTCCCCTGGGCCAGCCTGAACTCCAGGCCTTCTTCCTTCCCCGTCCTCCACTCGTGAGCCCAGAGATATTAGATGGGGAGGATCTGAGGCAAGTTTCTTCCAAGATTCATGAAGGTAGAGCCCGAGTATGTTGGTTTTCTCTCTGGTTTCTCCATTTCTTCTCATTGTCCCCCACACAGAGTGGGTCTTCAGTGAGTGTTTTTGAATAAATGATAACACGATGGTGTGTGGCTCTGATCAAACTGGATGGTCCTGATCTGAAGGTATGGGCGAAGAGGGTGTCGTAATGGAATGGGACATTTTCTACCTGTGATTGCAACCCCAAGGACATTGTGGCCCCCACTCATCACCAACGACACTATGACCCTCATTTTGACATTAACGTTTGCTTTTTGCTCCTGTAGTGGGGTGGCTAGGGGGACCAGAGTATAGGACTGAATTGAATTTTCAGAAGAAGTGGATCTGCACTATGACACGCCAGTCCTAGACACTAGAGTGATCCTGGGATTCCTGGGAGGGGCACAGAGCAAGTGAGGGGGTAGCTAACAATTTTCTTGTGGATTAGCTAAGAAATAAACACAAACCATCCTTCTCTTTTTAAACTTATAATTAACTGCTTAAAATAATAGCTTGATGGAGATATAATTCGTATACTATCAAATACACCCTTTTAAAACGTACAGTTCATGGGTTATAGTTATAATTAATTTTTAAGAACTTTAAGATATAATTCACATACCATGAAATGTGCTCATTTAGTGTACAATTAAATGGCTTTTAGTGTATTCACAGAGTTGTAAAACCATCACCACAGTCAATTTTAGAACATTTTCATTATGCCAGAAAGCAACCCCTTAGCCATTATCCACCCAATGTAACTAATTTTTAGTGATATAAATGATCAAAAAAAAAAAAAAAAAAAAAAAAAAAAA
>NW_007744661.1:0-16172 GCF_000696425.1 Galeopterus variegatus
GGTTGCGATCCCGTTGCCGGTCCCGGTCCGGTACGGGCGCGACACTGAGGGCTGCGATCCGTAGCCGGTCACGAAAAAAGACAAAAAGGAAAAAAAAAAAGAAGATACTTAACAAAATTAATAGGCAAGCTACAGACTACTAGAAAATATTTGCAAAACATATATCTAACAGTGAACTTGTATCTAGAGTGCATAAAAAACTTTTACAACTCAATAAAAAAGAACCGCAATTAAAAAAACAGCAAAAGATTAAAAAGACATTTCAATAAATTAGATAGATGGATAGCAAATAAGCACATGAAAAGATGTTCAACATCATCAGTCATTATGGAAATGCAAATTATAACCACAATGAGATACCACTACAAACCATTAGAATTGTTAAAATTGAATAGTAAACATACCAAGCGTTGACAAGGATATGGAGCAGTTTGAACTCCCATACATTGTTAGTAGGAATGTAAAATGATACAACCACTTTGGAAAAGCTTAGCAGATCTTATAAAGTTAAACATATACCTACATCTAACCTAGCCATTTCACTCCTAGGTATCTACCCAACAGAAATGAAAGCATAGGTCCACACAAAGACGCATGTTCATAGCAGCCTCATTTGTAAAGCCAAAAATTAGAAAGAATCCAAATGGATAATCAACTTGTGGTATATCCATACAATGAATACTACTCAACAATATAAAAAATAAGCTATTGATACGCACACGAGTGACTCTCAAAATACGTATGCTGAATGAAACTAGACAAAAAGTACATACTATATAATTCCACTGACATAAAATTCTAGAAAATGCAAACTAATCTATAATAACAGCAGATCAGTGATTGTCTGAGGATGGAGTCGGGAAAGAAGCAAGGAAGGGCAAGAGTGGGAGATTCAGAAGAGGTATGAAGAAACTGTTGGGGATGGTGGATACGTTCATTACCTTGATTGTGAAAATGGCTTCTCTGGTGTATACCTGTCTCAAAATTTATCAGATTGTGCACTTCAAATACATGCAGTTTATCATATGTCAATTATAACTCAATAAAGCTGTAAAAAAACCATAAAGTGCATAATATTAAATATTATCACTTTACAGGTGAGGAAACTAAAGCTCACAGAGGTTATATGATTTCCCTAAGATCACAGGTAGTATACAGCAGAACCCAGGAGGGGTGGCAGGGATCCCACACAGTGTATTTTTAAACTTACATAGTTCTGATCCACAGAAGTCACTCAAAAAATTATAGTTTTTTATTTTTAAAGCACAAAGGCATATAAAAAGTCTAAGATGTGAAAAAGTAATCAATTTTAAACTTCCATAGGATACTTAAATTTTTAAGAAGTTTTTTTTAACATAAAATAATCTTAATTGACAGAATGTATATGGGAGATAGTTTCTGCAATTCATACAAAAAGCATTTCACTGTCATGCACTACATAATATGCACTACTTGCTAGGCACAAGTGAGACAAGGAAGATATAACAAAAGTTATGAAAGAGTCCTGTGATGAGGCAATGGCTAAGGGTTCGATGTGTCAGGAGGATAAGGTGCATACATTTGAGGGAGGATGGAGGTGACCAGCCACTCTCACTCTCCAAGAAGGAACAAAGGCCAAAGAGTTTCCCAAGGAGGAATTACTAGATTTTCTATCAGGCACCTTTTTGATCTTCTTTTTCATATACATATTTTTCATCACCTCCCACAAATAGCTGATGAATTCCTGAGGACTGATTCTCCCTTTTCTATTTTAAATTCTAGAAGAAACCTGAATTTCATATTTTTATGGAGTTAATGAACAAATGAATGAATGAATATTAGTGTTAGTTCTGAATGATAAGGTAATATAAATGAAAAGGATTCTCTACAAAGTCAATTTGACTTTATCCCATTTTCTTGAAAGAGTCTATATTTTTTAAAACTTTTATCTCAATGTCTCTTCTCATTCATGAATATATGCACTGTTCCCTGTTATCTTGAAAAGGACGAGTAGAAGAGGGCCTGTATCTTAAGTATAATATTTGCTGCAACTAAATCTTCTGTGGACGAGGACAGAATGTGGCAGTATAACCAGGGAGTCATAGTCATCACTTTATCTGACAGAGTTTTAAAAGTAACCAAACTCTATGTGCACCTGTTTTATTCTTCACAGATGCCATGCACTAATCCTTATGTGAAAACCACCAGATAAAAATGCCATAATCTCAAGTATCTTCACTTTTCTCATACTCACTATAGTCAAGTTTTACCTTATGCCTCTGAAATCAACAAGGTCGTGCCTATGCATTTTAGCTCCTACTGTTAACATCTTTTGTGTTTATGTTATGCGTCTAAATTTTCAAGGCAACTTTATCTTTAAGGATATTCTCATTCCATTAAAAACACATATTTTTCCCAGTCTTCTTCTAAGGAAGAAAAAAAAATCTTTAACTTTTCGTAGGGATTTAACCAATACGATGGCAAGGGATTTGAGTCTTGACAAGAGATATTTAGTATGATCATTTCCCTGTGCCTTTTCAAAGTTTCAGTACAGGGATGAACAACATGAACAGGAAGAAAGCAACAGGAGTCATTTTGACTTATTTCCCCCACGCTTCTCACCACATATTGTCTTATCAGTTTTATTGATCCCTTGTTTAAAGCTTTTACTTCCCACTTAAACTTTTCCAACAGTCCTCAAAAGCTGTTTCTCTAATTCAAGTCCTTTTTTGCCCTCTGATAAACTCTACAAACTACTGGCTGAATTCATTTTTCAAAAGCAAATCTCCTGCCATACCAGTAGACTATTTGATTGTGATGGCCCCCGATCATCTAGCAAAAGCCTTAGCTTAGCCTTATGCATCACAATGACATGATCACATGTAGCCTACACATACCCTATACCTCAGTCAAACTGGACTTCTTGTTCTTCCCTATATCATACTTAACCTGCTTCCATTCATCCGCCCCATACCCATGCCTGCACTATTCCCCTCACTAACAGGATGCTCCTCTCTGCATCACCTATTCCACTGACAAAATTCTACCCAACTTTCAAAGATCAAAATGTCTGCTTCCTATTTTTTAATTGGGTTATTTGGTTTTTTGCTGTTAAGTTCCTTATATATGCTGGATAATAGTCCCTTGTCTGATGTGTAGTTAGCAAACACTCTCTCTCATTCTGTAGGTTGTCTCTTCACTTTGCTGATAGCATCCCTTGCTGTGCAGAAGCTTTTTAGTTTGATGTAGTCCCATTTGTGTATTTTTTCTTTAGTTGACTGTGCCTTTGTAGTCTCACTCAAAAAAGCACTGCCCACTCCCATTTTGTGTAGTGTTTCCCTGTTTTCTTCTAGTAGTTTCATAGTTTGGGGTCTTAAATTTAGCTCATTAATACATTTTTGAGTTTATTTTTGTTGATGATGAAAGATAGCTGTCAAGTTTCAATCCTCTGCTTGTGGCTATCCAGTTTTCCCAGCACCATTTGTTGAAGAGGCTGTCCTTTCCACACTTACTCTTGGCACTTTTGTCGAAAATCATTTGGCTGTAAGTGTGTGGGTTTATTTCCGGGCTCTCTATTCTGTTCTCTTGGTCTATTTGTCTATTTTTATGCCAGTACCATGCCGTTTTTGGTTACTATAGCTTTATAGCATATTTTGAAGTCGGGAAATGTGATGTCTCCAACTTTGTTCTTTTTGTTCAAGATTGCTTTAGCTACGTGGGGTCTTTTGTGGCTTCCTAATGTCCTGCTTCTTAAGGGAATATTTCTTAAATTCTCTGAACCCACTAGAGTACTATATTTTACTCTATTAAGACACTTAACATATTCTGCATAGGGAATTACATCTCCTCTCCTCTGTGCATCTCCTCTGCAATAATTACGGCAACTTAATTAACATTTATTAATCTCTCCTTTGAGCTAAGAATTGGGTTGGTTAGAGGCATAAAAAGGAATGAGTGTTTAATGATTATGTCTAGATTCTAAGGTTCTTGAGGTCAGGGAGTTTGTACATTTATATTTGTTTCCAATACAGCATCTAATGCTGTGCTTTGAATATAGTCAGTACTCACTACATATGAGGATACTTCAAAACTTCATGGAAAGATACATATTATCTTTGAATTCTATTTTTCTATGAATTTTTGAAGTACTCTCACATTTGTGGAGTTGAATTAGTTTCCAACAGATACTAAGCACTCCCCTGGGAAGAAAATATCTGCTACCCAAAAAAATTTGCCTTAACTGGGAAAACAGACAGTCACATCTTTAAATAGTTTTCACAGGCCAAGTTGGAAATTAGATTGACCACTAATTATACCATCCAGAGTGAAGACCCTAATGGGGTCAGATCACTACTCACCAGGATATTAACTTCCAAGTAGGACAGGCTGCTTCAAACAATAAATTCCCATATAGCCAAAGCTTCAGGACTGCAATTTGAACCAGGTAAAGATGGTTACTGCTTCATATCACAGAAATCTGCTTTTTATATTCTCTTGGGAGTTTATATAGGACACTTTAAGTTGACTTCAAGATTTAAATATTTATCTATTCAATATATCTGTGAGATACCCACTTCCTGTTTGACCTAATCATATTTACAAAGCCTTACTGTGTATGTCTTCAAGGGTACATAGCATTGCCGAAAACCTAGACACGATTAGACCTTTCCACACTAAGAGACTGGGCAAATCTTGTATTTACTCTCATCATGCTTACATTTCCTCCCTTCTTGGAAAGCAGAATGGAAAGACACAGTAAGGCTTTTTTTAAGGATGGCACCAGGAATAAAAAGAAATGAAAATGGTCAATAGCACTATGCAAAACCATAAATTAAAGAAAACAAAAAATTTATTGACAATAATATTTACTAATAATAAGGAAACAAATCAAACAGCAAAAATGTCACTGCTGAAGAACCAAACCAAGTCTCAATGCCAGGAACCTGCCAGACTAAGAATCTCTTGGTTGAGCCCAGCTCCTCCCATAGTGACATACCTCTTCTCTAAAAAAAAAAAAAAAAAAGCTCAGCAGGGCATGTAACAACACTCTGCCCACTACTGAAGGATCTAAATTAAGGGTCAATCTCAGAGAAGAAAGGAGAGAAATGCACTCTTTTTGTATAAAAGCAACAGAAACCTAAAAATTCAGGGCACTCTTTTTGTATAAAAGCAACAGAAACCTAAAAATTCAGGATATCCCCTCTGTATTTCTGAAGAGAAATGTTGAGATGGTTGAAATATTCCAACAGGATGAGCAAAAGTTGAGGTAGGCCTTTTTCATGGCATTCAGTCTCAGACTAAGATGTAGTAGTCTGAGGCCAAATATTTGAGGTGCTCTGAGACAACTGAACCTACAGAAAATTGATAAGATAAATTTATTATTGAGAATATTCTAAATGACATAAAACCCTGCTGGTGCTCTAGAATGGGAACCAAATGGGTCAGACTGTTTAAATCCCATTTCCCTTATTCTTCCTTATATTCCTTCCATCCTTCTTTCCTTTATTTATTTTTTGCTCATTTATTCATTCTTTTAACAAATATTTATTGGGAACTTACTATGTGTTCAGTACTATGCTAGAAACTGGGTATACAGGTTTGAACAAAACAGTCATGGTCTCTGCCCTGATGGAGCTTTTAGTCTAGTAAAGGAAATAGACATTAAATCATTAAATATATATACAAATTTATAATAAATACCAATCGTTTTAACTTCTATGAAGGCAAAAAAGAAATCAGAATTTAGAGAAAATAATTGGGGATTGAGTGGGGAGAGGGATTTTATAAGACTATTAAAAGTACCTAGCACAGGTAGGTGCTTAACACAAGCAACAGCTGTTTTTTGTTAACTCCTGTAGACCAAGTACTGTATAGGCCCCTGACCGACAATTCCCTCCCATTCTTCTCCTGCCACAGAAACTGGGAGGTGTTAGAGTACTGTTTGGTGCTACTGTGGGAAAGTGTCAGACTGTTCCCTCTAGATATTTCAAATTTCTGCTCAGCTTGCCATCCTATCAGTTTTCTATATAATCATAACCTTAACCAATTCACAACATATCTGGGTTTCATCTCCTGCTTAGCGTGCTTGAAATTATGTATAAACTCTACCCTTTTTGTTCCATGGGATATTTATCCTCCTTTATACCTAGGTCAAACTATTCTAAAGAAACAACCAACATTAAGAACTGAGACTAATTCATTCTATGTGGAAGACATGTCAGAGAAACACAACTAAGGACTTCCCTAGTGGTTGTAACTGCATGGTTATATAGAATATCTCACTGTAGGAGAACTTTTTTTTTAATTTTTATTTTTATTGTAACATAGTCGATTGTACATATGTGTGGGGTACAGAGTTGAATATCAATACCTGTGTGCAATATGCAATGCTCAAATCAGAATAATTATTTTCAACAATATACTATGTCATCGTTCTTTATGGCCCTTTACCAATTCCTCCCTTCCACCCCTCCCCATTTCCCACTTCTGGTAACCTCAATTCTCCTTTTCAAAGTTCAATGTATTAATGTGATTATTGTATCCTTCTTTTTTTCTTTTTTTATTTATATGTTTATTTTTTAGTTGTGAGTACATGCAGTATTTCTCTTTCTGTGCCTGTCTTATTTCAGTTAACATGATTTTCTCTAAGTTCATCCATGTTGCTGCAAATGGCAATATTTCACTCTTTTTATGACACAATAGCATTCCACTGTGTAAATATTCCACATTTTCCTTATCCAGTTGTCTGACGATGGGCCTTTAGGTTGGTTCCAACTCTTGGCTATTGTAACTAGAGCTGCAATGAGCATGGGTGTGCAAGTATTCCTTCCACATGATGATTTCCACTCCATTGGGTATATACCCAGCAGTGGGATTGCTGGATCATATGGCAGTTCTATTTGTAGTTGTTTGAGGAATCTCCACACCATTTCCCATAATAGCTGCACCAATTTATAGTCCCATCAACAGGAGATCTTTATAAAAACTTAAAAATTCTTATATTAGACCATGATTATTCCTCTACCTTCTTCTTAAAGAGCAAACATTCAATAAGCCATAAAATTTGATAAATCCTAACTCAGGTTTAGTAAACTGCTGGGCCGATAAAGATTATAATTTCTTTCTAATTTCTTTCCAATCATCCTATCTTCATCACCTCACAATAGTAAAACTAATTCCAACAGTTTCTCAGTTTCTTGATTGTACAAAATGGACAAAAAGAGCCCTTTGTTTATATAAGAAATCCAACTGAGACTCTTCAGTTGTTAATCAAAAAGGTGACCCTGCATACAATTTTAGGGACATGTGTTAGGTATTATCTTACACCTTGGCAAGCAGCATATAGGCTAATTAAAAACAATCTCTCAATGAAAGAAAGAAAAAACTTAAGGGAGGGAAAAAAGGAAGCAGAAGGGGAAAGGAAAGGGAAAGGAGAGGGAAGAAAGATTTGTTACACTGTAAGTCATTTTGCAGAAAAGTGATTCCAAAGAGCTTCCCAATCTCCAAAACTAAAAACATCATAAGTATGTTTGAAACCTAATTCACCTGATTCTTTGCTCTAGTATATATAAGAATACTGCTTGGTTATAGTTACAATAAGTGATAAGTTTCTTTAGGTCTCCTATATATGAGTACAATATTAGAGTGTGATATATAGATGATTATTTTCATATACATCTATATTAATCTTTACCCAGAGAAAGCAAAATTATTCTCATTGGTTTTTACCAGAAAGGCACACATTTTCTAAAATTCCTACAGTTGTACTTAAAAGACATTGAATTAAAATCAATAAACTTGAAACAAAGTAGGGGTAAAAATTCTGTAGAACTCCTTTTAAATTACTAATGTCTGATCCAAACAAGTATTTCCACATCTTTAAAAACAGTCTTAAAATTTATTTTGTGATCCTACAAAAATCTCCTATTTTAATCATCAATAAGATGAACTAAATTCTGTGGATTATTCAAACAATCTTTACAAACTGAAGTTACTAAAATATTTCTATCTAAATATTTGAGTAATCAATGACTTTACTTTTTCCTGAATTATAGGCTGACTATATTTTACACCTTATATAGATCATTATGTTATAAAAAAAATAGCTAACTGTGCACAATTAGTGTGTTTATTAACAATCCCTCACTTCTTTATATTTGAGAGCACCCAGCTCAAATAATGGCTTTATTTCCCCTTCTCAATATACATTAATTCCTTTCAATATTAATAAAAGTTATGTAAGAATACTGGAAGATGACTAAGCCTATCTTCTTGATTAAAAAAAAAGTTGAGAGATCATCTAATCACCCCCAAGACCCTCATTGTTTCCAATCCAAGTTAAAAATAATTTTTCTCCAGCAAGCACTGAATCACTTCAACGTTGACTATTATGAAGCTCTACTCCACCTTCAAATGTAGCCAGTAAATTCAGCTTTACTGCAGTACTATAAAAATGTGAAAGAACCGTAACAGCATCTAAAACAGAGGTGTTGGCACTATGTTAGTTTAGAGAAAATCCTAAACTGAATAGTAATCCAAAAATTTAATGATATTTTGCCTAGTTTTCAAAAGAGTTACAATAATTACCTTGCCATAATGTGTACGTTATATTGGAAGCATTTGAGAATATTACTATGTAGGAATAAGTCCACAAAGTATCATTTTTCTTAAGGGTTTTTTTCCATTATCAATAAATTACCAATATACAACCTTCACTGTAACACTGTCCTCTGATTAGAGGATTGGTTTATGAGCAAATAAACATTACAAAGAGATTATTTTGCTTCTTTAATGTCAGCTTCCTTGACTGGCATCCAACATGGATCCACCACACACCAAATTCCACTATACAGTGAATATATGATTGTGAGGTTCCGGCAAAACATTCAAACAGAACCAATACAGTTTTACTTCCCTTTTCCTTTTAAACCACAACCAAATTTTACGAGTCAAAAAGTAAACCAAGATCACAGATTTAGACATGTTGTTCGAAATTAGCGAAGATGAAATACTTCAGTACCAGACAAAAGCCCTGATTTTAAGAGTAGGTTTTTGCCTTCCATAAAATGCCAGCTCAGGCTGTGTATTTTTATGCCTGCAGATATTGGCATGTTTCACATTTAAGATTATGACACATCAACTTATTTTGAAATTTTAAAAATCTTTCACTGCGCATGTTTCAAGTGCTTCATGACTATCCTTGATAAATTGAGCAATTAAGTTGAAATCACCGAATGTGCTGTGATGGCACAATATGTAACAAACAACATGAAAGAATAAAGAACAGTAGAACTTGCCACAGTGGGGGAAAAAAACGTAATAATGGATAAAATAGGCCATAATAATAATAATAATAGTATTGAATAAGTTTTAATGATCCCAGTTCTCAGTGGTTTAATGGTGCTAGTAAAATGGCATAATGAAACAAGTCCAGAGTGTTACAAACTCTCTAGTTTTGTAGTGGTGTACTACGAAAAAGGAAGCTTCTTTCTAACTGGTCTTGTGTAATATTTTGGGATTGGTCCAAAAAGGAAGTGTGGGAGTTTCATTAGACAACAAACACAAAACAATTTGGTTAAAAATTCTGAGGGACAGATTCTTAAATACATACTTGCAAAAAATAGATGTAAGGTCTTTAAGTGTAATACAGACAAAGCAAACATTCTAAAGCTAAAGATGACCTCAAGAAGGCATCAAGCTATTTGTGAACATTTTTGCAAGTCAAAGATTAAGACACATGGTGTGACATCAAGACAGAAGGATGAAAGTTAGTTATACTGGAAAAACCAGAATGCCTCTTCACTGTTCATCCCATCAAAGTCTCTAACACTGGGCTTTTCTGTCCAGAACCATAGTACGACCATAAGAGTAGTTTTTTGTGCTTAAATATAGCCAATGAAGTAAATTCCAAAAATCTATATCCTACCTTATTTTGGTGGTAGGCCATTTGAAAGGCTCACTAGAAAAACCAACAACTTAGAAAGTCAGAGAGGAAAAAGAAATTCAAAACTACAACAAACAAAGGACAATGTTAAAAATATTTTTTCTTGAGTGTCCATCAATATTGCTCCAAAACCCTATTAGGAGATCAAAAAAAGACCAGGCTATCCTTTCAGGTATCAATTATAAAGAGAAAGTAGAGAGAGCAGTACAAGTATGTAAGGGCACTAGTATATAACACTTAAAAGCTTAAAATGCAATGGATATACACAGATTAGCAAACACCTTTCAATTAAAGTAGAATTCTGGCTACAGTTCACAAATGTATAGTAGCTGTGTGTATTAACATAGATACTTTAAATGTCAGTATATCTCTAATTAACATGAGCACACAACTGTAAAACTGAGAAGGCACAATTTTAAATTCCTTACATTCCCAGCATTAATGCTTTCATGGGGCAGCTCCCGTTGTCATGGAAAATGGCATTCAAGCCCTATTTGTGGATTTTCACAGCTCATCTTTTTTATTTACCTGCTCTATGTCAAGATTAGCCTGGAATAATATTTTTTAAAGATAATGCACTTAGACCTACTTGTCCTTAAAATCACAGATGTTTTCACTGAGGGAGCTTTGGTCTGGGCTATGCTCAGTTTGAAACAGATTTCTTTCCATTTTAAAACACCACAAAGACATGAATTTGTGATTCTTTTTGTTTGCTTCCTAAAAATCTATGCAATTCAGAACATTTCAGCTGAAGCATAATATGTAGCAGTTTTGGAATAGAAGAGTACGAAAAAGGGAGGACCAAATGGTTCAGGAACATGAGGAAATGAAGGCTCTCTGCAATCTTTTCCCTGACTTTCTCTATCTCAACTTTTCAAAACTATTTGTACAGCAACCAAGTGAAGACTGAGATAGTAATCAAAAACAACAGAAAGAGAACTAAAATTCTCTGAGAGAGGACAGCATGTTGTTATGGAATGAGCAATGAATTTATACCACGAAATCTAGGTTTGAGTCCTGTTACTCTGCAAAAAATGAAGATAATTCCTACTCATCCCATAGAGTTTTTATGAAATTCAGTCAATTAATGCCTGCAGAATCAAGTGTTATACCAGTTTAAGATACTGGTGTTATTACTATTGTCTCAAGCTTGGGGTTATACAATAATCACTTTTTATACTGACAACAAAATACTTGTCAGAGACCTCCGGAAAAAGGTTGCTTTTAGAGACCATGAACAGAGACAGAATTTTATGAAAGGGAACTCATTATCAGGTTACTGAAAAGTCTTGAGTAACCTGAAAAAGCAGGGAACCTAATGAACTATCTCTGGTGGTTGCCCTAGTAAAATTGAATGGCCAGAATTACATAATTATTTTTTCATTAGAGATTAAAAATTAAATGTGGGATAATGACATGCAAAACAAGGTCTTTTTACACAATGCCTACTTTGGGAAAAAAGAAAAGTAGTTTCATTTTTTAAAGAGGAAAAAAAATCTTGAATAAGATGCAGCTTCTAAAGAGATAGCCATTTTCCTTCACAATGTTTTCATCTTCTGAACTGGGTAGTAGATGTGACTAGATAAGATTCCAAATGGTTCTCATACACTCTTGGTGTGGCCCATTCATTATGGATGTGCAAAACAATATCCCATCTTCCTTATCTCACAGACTGCCTTCTGCACACCTTATTAAGAAACCTTCCTATGGCCTGGAGGTATAACTTTCTGCCTTAGATCATGTAGCAGCAAATAAGCAGTTCCAGGACATGGAAGTTAAGGTTCATAATATAAGTCATTGTCACTGATCCCATTTTCTTGTTCTTAGGCCTAACTAGAGAAATATTTCTATTGTTTTAGCTGCCTCATCATTGAGTGTAAGTGGTGGACAGTTTCTAAAATAACTGAAAGAAATAGAAACTTAAGCATTCTGGATGCCATGTTAATTTCTTCTGACTTATCTTAGTCATAGTATCCTGCTACATTTGTTTAACAAGAAGGTTCTGTAGTAAGGAGATGGCCCTAACAAAGTTTGAGATCACTGACCAAAGGAACAGCAAAGCCCATGCCTTAAACTAGCATATGGAAATTCTCAAGACTGGAAAATAATTGCTGTAGGCCTGTGTGACTAGCATGACTTCTGCCTAAGTCACCAGACCAAATCTGACCAGAAGTTTTTTGCCTTGTTTTTTTAAGTTAGATTCCAGAAGTAACCATATGAAAACTATATTGACAGTACCCATTCTTCTAATTTTAACCTTTCCCTTTGTTAGATCACAAGAAAATATCCAGCTAATTAAATCACCTCTATTCAAAGCTAGCCTGTGTATGTCTTGGTGGGAAAAGACATGAAGAATTCAGGCAACAGAGCCTTTGGGTGCTAAGAAATGTAAATCAGATTTTAATGAAGGCTATCTAGATTAAAATGCTGGTAATTATATTTATCACTTTAAAAAATTCAATCATCCTGGGCTGTCCAGTTAGCTCAGTTGGTTAGAATGCAGCCTTATAACACCAAGGTCATGGGTTCAGATCCTCAAACTGGCCAACTGCCAAAAAAAAGAGAAAATAAAAATTGAAAAAAAAATTTTTAACATCCTAGAAACTTACTAAAGGGAATGACTAAATGATAGGAGGAAAGAGAGGTAAAAGAAAGGACAAAGCAACTAAGATAAGATTTGGACAGATCAAAATTATTTTCCTTCACTTAGATTTCTAACAAGACAAGCTCAGCTCCTTAGAATCCTACATTTTCACCAAGAGCCCTTCAAACATACTTTACATTTCTTTCTCCCTCCTCTTTGCCTCCTGATCCTCACTATGATACCTTGCACAAATTAAAAGCTTATATGTAATCCAAATGAACCACGCTATTTATAACATTTTGCGTTTTACATAAGAATTGTCTTCAAATAATAAAATGTAAATTGATAATTTCATAAAAATAACAACTTTTTCATTCTTGAAGCATTAAAAATACACAAAATATATTAAACTATATTAAACATGCACATCTATTTTTTTAAATGGTTTATAATGCCTGTCCCTATCACATTACTACTAAAAGAAAGGTAAAGCTGGTTTTAAATAAATTTTCACTGCTCTCTGCTTAAATATTGAATCACTTAAACTCTATAACATTATTTTTTCAAATACTTTCCTAGAAGTATACTCTCTAAAACTCCTTTATAGTAGTACACTAACAAAGGAAAAGTGTCCTATGTCTTTGCTGTTATCAAATGTAAAAAAGCCCTTTAAATGCCAATGGTTTACAACAATGTACATATATAAATATATTTTAAATTCAAATTATTTAAATATGGGCTTATATACACATAGACTTTTTTAACATCTGCCACATACTCAAAACTACTTCTATATAATAAATACATCAATTAATTAAAGTATTTTAATAGATCTTTAAAGGTCAGGCCATTTTTTTTTCTTGAAGTGTACCTTCTTTCCTGAGAAACAATACCGTTGTTCTCCAAAATACCATTTAAAATATAAGAGTATTTGGGGGATGGGGAAGAAGGCAAGAATACCACCATTTTGGTATACATTATACATTCACCAGATGAGTCTTTGGTTCCTTAGCACCTAATATCTTCGTGTACTGACAGCTCTTTGAATTCTGTATCATCTCACATCCTTTCTATGAGCACAGGCACATAGCACTTTTCAAGTTCAGACAACCAGAAGACTGTAAGAAGTTATGAGGGTAAATTACTCATGTGTATACAGACTAGACTGTTTAAGGTAACCCATTCCTACAATTGAGCCCTATTCTCAAAAGTAAAATATTTATTCTTTTTGCTTATTGTAATGGGACCTGCATTGTTATTTCTCTGGAAATTACAACATACAGATTTTTTTCACCAGCTGGTATTCTTTCATACTTTTCCTAAGAAAACACTTACAAAACACAAAAAACTAATAGAATTTACACACGAAATTAACAACATGTTTACAAATGGTAACTGTTTCATTACACAATGAGAAAAGTAATAAATAAACCAATACTTACAAATATGCACAAAAAATCAGCCCCAGCACCCAGAAATTACTGGTAAATTGCCTTTGAATTCATGAAAGTGACCTGAAAATTTAGACAAAAAATGAAATGAAAAAAGATAAGTAAATTGGATTCGCATGCTTTATTAAAGAAGCATTCTTAACTCAAGCATTCTTTAACTCTGGCATTGTCCCCATCTACTCTAATAACTTTTTCCAAGATGATAATGCCAAAAGAAAGAATTATTTCATTGTTCTCCATCTAAGAACACAACATTTTCTTTTGTTATGTCTTTTCTTAAAATTGTCAGTAACAATGTAGGTGTTTAAAAGTATGAATAAATAAAAACAAAAGGAAGACAAAATTTTTTAAAGAGAGAATAAAGGCTTACAAGTTACATTTGAAAAACATGTTTAATTTATGTATGCAAGTTAAAATGAATTAGCTCCATAGAGAATATCTTGAATATGTTCAACAGGAATACCTTGTAGGTAGAATGAACAAGAAAGGACGCAGTTTTTTTTTCTACCTAAGGTGTGGAACCCATTAGATGCTTAGGCTACATACAATGCATTCTATATATGCCACAATTCAATCCACAATTCTTTTGCTACATACATTTTAGTTCTGGCTCAAGAGGTAACAGATGCAACTCAAACACACAGAGATAGCCTTATAAAAATTTTTAACTAGCACAATGAGTCACTTTATGCCTCTAAATATCTATGGTTTCCTCTCTCCAGAACCCCCATGCATTAGAAGGTAGTTTGGCAGTTTATTTTTATTGTTTGGTCTAAATACAGCACATTTTTAGTTCCATGAAAACAAAGAAACTTTGTTGCAGAGGCCATATTCTTTCCAAAATGTGAGGATGGCTATGAGTAGTGTTCAACTGAGAATGATAATGGAGCTTGGGTTCCTAATTTAGGTCAGAAATTTTCCTAGGCTCTGAGAATTGATTTGATTCAATCTGCATTTTTAAAATACAACCAGTAAACATCTAGGTTAGTTAAAGATAACTAGATTTAAATAAAATTCATTCTTTAAAAAAAAATGGATCTTGATCAACGTCATTTGTAGGAAACACTATGCTCAATTTTGCAATTATAGTATAAATGGCCTTATTAAATTAGGTACTGGAGGGGCTGGATGGTTAGCTCATGGTTGGAGTATGATGCTGATAACACCAAGGTCAAGAGTTAGATCCCTGTAATCGCCAGCTGCCAAAAATAATAAATAAATAAAATAGTAGATATCAGCATCTGAATTTAAGCTGAGATATAAAATGAATTTCTAACTCAGCCTTTCCCAGCCCTTAAAATATGCTTTTACCTAAGCGACCCAGATAATTTATTCTATCTTCTAGTCAAGACTGATAGATAATAAAAGCCTGGGCATTTGGACAGCTTTAATTATCGATGCCTAATATACCCATTAGATTTCTTCATTAGGCCTCATCTTTATAGTGAATGGTGCCTCAGGCATTCCCCACTCCAGTTTCATCAGTTTCCAGCAACTCTGTAGTGCCTACTTCCACAGCCGCAAGAAGTACAGGAGAGTCTGGCCAGGGGAAGATAGCTCTATTACTAATTTTTGGTATTACACCATTTTCTTGCTCATGGCTTTCTGATGTTTTGGGATCCAGGGGAGTAAATATATTTGGGACATAACACACACCCCACCTGGACACAAAACATGTACTATCCAAAAAAAGGAAAAAATACTGGTTCCAATATATGCTATTCTTACATTTTATCCTCCCCTGAGTTATAAATTATTGTTTCTTTATTATTTTTATCCTCCCTTGAGTTATAAATTATTGTTTCTTTATTAAGAAGTTACCTACAAAATAAATCTACAACAAAATACTATATATCCAAAAGCCTAAACTCTGTAAGAATCCAAAAGGATTTTTAGTACCTATACTTTTTTAAATATCACACATTGTTTTTCTGGCAACTATTCCTTTAAAAGCATAAACTGGAGTCATACAAGATACATGATACATCCCATTTCTTCATTTGCACATAAACAATGGGGGATAAAAGAAAATACAACTAGAAAATATTGTGGCTAACATAAATCTAATTTTTTCAATCATTGGACTCTAGGAGTTAAGATCTCTAATGCTGGAAATATTTTTAATTTGGGAACAAGTAATATTCCAGACATTCGGCGTAAATAATATTTTAATATACATCAATACAAAGTCAATAAATCTCATTTGTCGTATCAA
>NW_007744662.1:0-654 GCF_000696425.1 Galeopterus variegatus
CATCACACAGTCAGGCTGGATGAGGAGAAAGGAGCACGTTCCTCCAGCCCAAAGCTGAGCTGAACGGCGCCCTGCGAGGGAGATGAGGTGGCTCTGCCCTGCGTGGGTCCCCACCCATCCCTCCAGGGCCAGTGTGCCCCATCACCAGATTAACCCTCCCTGTTGAGTTAGTAGCTGCCCGCCCTGGTAAACATGGCCTGGGTTGCCAAGGGGAGAGAACAATTCAGCCCCCACCACCCACCACGAACTGGGCTAATTCACAGAACAGAGAGGTGCGGGGTGCAGGAGGGGCTGGGTGGGCTCAAGGGCAGGGGATACACCCAGGGAAGGCCCTTCCTCATTTTTTCTGGAGGCAACAGTGGCCTGATCTCTCCCAGCGAGGCTGAGAACACCCAGCACAGCTTAGGATCAGGGATAAGGTCCCTCTGCAGAGCAGAGTGGACCCCACCCCTGAGGCTCACCTGGCTGCAGGAATCCCTGGGATTTAATAAGACACAAAAATCAGCAGGCAGGCTGCAGGCCCTGTGCATGCAAGGAGAGGGAAAGCTAAGCCTGCCCTTGGTGATCCCGCTGCCCCCGAAGCCTGGCCCGACATTGAGATGATGAGCCTGCCACAGGGAACGGCGGGCACGCAGCCCAGCTGTTGGGGGAGCT
>NW_007744662.1:1038-2891 GCF_000696425.1 Galeopterus variegatus
CATCGGTGGTCAGCCTCACTGTCCACATCTGCTAAATAGGAATATTTCTCACTCTCCTCCTGAACAGATGGCTCCTTAAGTACCTGGCCACAGAAGAAAGAGCCCTGGGCCCAGTTCCTGACGGGCAATAATGCCATGAGACCCACTGTGTGCGCTCCCTCAGCCTCATGATAAGAAACTCAGTCACTGCTCTCAAGGAACAGCTGAGAGTAACAAGACCCAAGTCAGTGATTTGGAGCCGAAAGGAGAGTGTCCAAGCAGTTCCAGGCAAGGCCGCCTTCTTCCCCACACAAGTGACATGCACGTGTTCAGTAGAGGCGAGACAGTCAGAGACCTGCACGGGAGCGTTGGAGGGCACAGTGTGGACTGAGCTCCCTGGCCTGTCTGGAGCTGGCACCTGAGCACTGAGAGACAGTGTCCAAGAGGATGGGCAAGGGGATGGGAGGAGGGGACAGCTCTGGCCTGTCTGGCTCTGGGGTCTTCCCAGCAGGCCTGGAGGCTCTTGTCTCTCTCCCACGGTAGGTGCCCACCAAAGCCACAAGCAATGTTTGGGTGCCCAAGGAGAGGGGAAAAAAAGAACAGGCCAATTGTCAGTGTCCCTCTGTTTCCTTCTAGAGTCAGGCAGAGTGTGGGAAGGAGAGGACAGCTGCCCACCCCGGAGTCTTCAGAAAGGAGAGGCCCTTGCCGGCAGTGACCATAGACATGACCTCGGACCCTCTGCCCCAGCATGTGAGCTGGGTCCCCAGCATCTTGTTCTGAACATGGGTCTTCCTGAGGACAGACCACACCTGCTGGTGGCTCTTCTCCAGCAGGCCCAGGAGTTGGGAGAGCATAGAGTGCTGTGTGCATCCTGGGGACTCGGGGCACAGGTCACCTCTGGCCATCCATCCTTCCACTGAGCAGACAGGAAGGGTGGTGTGTGGCTCCCAACTCCCCCTGAGTTCCTCTCCTCTTATGAGACCCTCAAGGGCAATGAGATTAACATAGTCAAGTGCTTACCTTGTCAACATCTGCACTCAGGTCCAGAGCAAACTCTGTTCGGGAGGCACCCAACATCCAAGTAGCTGAACCATACACAGAGCCTGGGAGGAGAGTGGCTGTCATCTTGGAGATTTCCCAGTGTTGTCTTTTGCTAGGTAAAGGGGCTGAACCCTGGAGGGGCTCAAAGCTTTGGCTAAGGGACACAGCAGATCACCTCTTGCCCTTGACCCCTATCAGTGACCCCAAAAATCTTCTGTGCCCATCTCAGACCAAAGAAAGGGCAGGGCTAACTCTCGAAGGTGTGTGGAGAGGCGTCTGATGAAGGCCCCACTGGGAGAACTGTGCCTGCCAGCTCCTCTGCACAGCCGACGTGGGCCCTGAGCTCTCTGACCAGGCTGCTGGTCCTGCAAACTGCAAACCCGGCACATCAGCTGTCACCAATGAGGAGACTGGGGCTCAGAAATTGGTGGCTCTCCAGCCCCGGGGCGCACGTCTGGGAGCCTGTTCTGCAGGTCTCCCGCATAAGTGCCCATTAGCGTGGCTTCCCAGCCTTGCCTGCAGCTGTCCCTGCCCAGTGCCAGAGCCCTGGTGTCGCCCTGGCCCACTCCCCTCTCTGCAATGCCTCACACCTGGCCTGCAGCTGCACAAGTGCCTGGCAATGAAAAAGGCGAGGAGCCCTAATAAGAGAGCAGAATGGCTTTATAATTCCTGTCCAGACTCATGAATGATTCCCTCGGTTCTCATCCTGTACTATCAGGTGTCTCCCCACTGGCTGGAAGCTGTGGCTTATCTAATGGGTCAGACGTGAGCAGGTGCTGATATAAAAATAGAGGCAGGGGTGGGCTCTGGGACAGCTGCAGGCCTCCCTCCAC
>NW_007744662.1:3788-5701 GCF_000696425.1 Galeopterus variegatus
TATCAGTGACCCCCAAAATCTTCTGTGCCCATCTCAGACCAAAGAAAGGGCAGGGCTAACTCTCGAAGACGTGTGGAGAGGCATCTGATGAAGGCCCCACTGAGAGAACTGTGCCTGCCAGCTCCTCTGCACAGCCAACGTGGGCCCTGACCTCTCTGGCCAAGCTTCTGGTCTTGCAAACTGCAAACCTGGCACATCATCTGTCACCAATGAGGAGAGTGGGGCTCAGAGATTGGTGGCTCTCCAGCTCCAGGGTGCACATCTGGGAGCCTGTTCTGCAGGTGCTCCGCATAAGTGTCCATTAGCGTGGCTTCCCAGCGCTGCCTGCAGCTGTCCCTGCCCAGTGCCAGGGCCCTGGTGTCACCCTGGCCCACTCCCCTCTCTGCAAGGCCTCACACCTGGCCTGCAGCCGCACAAGCACCTGGCAATGAAACAGGTGAGAAGCCCAAATAAGAGAGCAGAATGGCTCTATAATTCCTGTTCAGACTCATGAATTATTCCCTCGGCCCTTATGCTCTGCCATCAGGTGTCTCCACACTGGCTGGAAGCTTTGGCTTATCTAATGAGTCAGACATGAGCAGGCACTGATATAAAAATAGAGGCAGGGGTGGGCTCTGGGACAGCTACAGGCTTACGCATTATTTATTATAACAGCATACTGTATGAAGTGTAATATGAAGGTTGTTGAATAAACTATGAGTCAAAACATATAAGTATACAATTGCAAAAATGGAAAAGGGAAGGTTTATATATATTGCTATAGATTTTCGTCCAGAATATACTAAAGTGAATAAAGAAAAGATTCAGGAAACCTTTTTATAGCATGATCAAATGCATGAAAGAAGAGAGAAACTAAGCTAAAAATTAATGAAAGTAGGAAGAAAAGAAATAGAGCTTAAAATTAATAATAATAATAAAATAATTATTTAATTCTTATTGAAACTGAGGTCGACAGTATATGAAAAAAGAGTTAAAGTTATAATGTAATAGAAGGTAAACACTTTTTTTCATCTTCATTTGGATTAGCAATTTAGATTGAAATAATATTTTTGTCTGAAACTAATACTAATAAAAATATAGCTCAGTAGCAATAAACATTCCTAGCCTCCAAATTTCCTTTATATATTTATTTATTTATTTGTTTGTTTGTTTGTTTAACTAATAATTTTACCATTAAAGTATACCCCGGAGGCACTTTGTACAGTCTTATTACCCCTCTTTTGAATAACCTTTTTTTTCTGGGCATGAGAAAAATCTCTTTCCCCAAACACTTTTGGGGATCATCCTCTTTTGGCTCCTGCTGTGTCCAGCACCCTCAGGTCTATGCTCCAGGGAGTCAGATGTATCTGTGAGCAGGACAGCATTTCTATGTTCTGCTCCAGCCAAGGTTTTCCTCCACATTGAGACAGGGTCACCGCAACTGTTGTTAGCCCCACAAACCTCATGCGGCGGAAAAAGACCTTTTGTCTCCCTTAAATACTAAGGCAGAACACCATAATGAAGACTGTCTCAAGATAAGGAAGTAGGGGAAGGCAGAAGAATGCTGACTCTTAGAAGTGGAGGCTGAACTTTTCTTGTAGCTCTTCAGAACTGTACTTTAAAAAATATAAAAAAACATGACACCTAGAAGAATGTCCATAAATAAAAATGGCTAATACCATGGATTGGGAAGGAAGGGGAGCAACTAGGACTGTCATATGTTGCTGGTGGGAGTGTCAAATTGTACAACCTCCTACCTCCTTGGCATTTTCCAATAAATTTAAACATCAATTAATAATTATATGACCCAGAAATTCTACTGCTAGACAAGTAAATAAATGCGTATGTACCCTGCAAGATTTGTACAAAATTGTTCATGAGAGCTTTATCCACAATAGCTGAAACTGGAAACAACCCGAATATCCATCACCAGA
>NW_007744662.1:9648-9960 GCF_000696425.1 Galeopterus variegatus
CTGGTGGGGAGAGGGGAGCCCGGAGACCCCTCGAGCTACATTGAAGCTACTAGTGAGCTCTACCGAAGGGCCGACCCATGCTGGGGGGCTCAAAGAGGAACTGTGTGCTGAGGGACCCTCCCCCGAGTAGTTCACTCCCGGCAGTCGGAGAGTCAGGACACCTGCTGGGCAGGGCGGGGCAGGGCACAACTTTGATGACTCAACTGAGAGTCAAGGTTTGTAAAAGACATGCCCCAGCCCTGTCCTGAGCACACAGAGTGGGGAGGCGCATGGCAAAAGGAGGCGGAATCTCAGAAATAAATAAAGAAAGAA
>NW_007744662.1:15411-16172 GCF_000696425.1 Galeopterus variegatus
CTGGGGGGGGGGAGAGGAAGATTTAACAACCTCAACTTTTTTTTTTTTTGAAGCTCTTACAGCGAGAAAAGGGAGGGGGCACATCTGGGTGTTAGGGGGGAGAGGGAGGGAGGTTTTGGTGATGGGACACAATAACTAACTACATTGTATATTGACAAAATAAAAAATAAAATTAAAAAAAAATGAGTAAGAATGTAAAAAGAAAAAAGTATTATTTTTTACATTCTGTGAACTTGTTGCAGGGCAGTTGGGAGGTAGGGAGAGAGGGGAAAGGTGAAGGGAATGGGATGGAAGAAGGAGGAAGGAGGAGGGGCTGGATTTATTCCTGTATCATCTTCCTCATTCCCATAGGGGAGACAAGGGGACTTGTAGCTGTGGCTTTGTCATTGCCGGTCTGGGTGCAGATGACACAGGGTGTGGTAAAAGCCCTCACCTCACACCACCTCATCTCGGGAACCCAGGGCCCTTCCTGCTGTGGCTTGGTGGTCATTGCTGGGCTGGTTGCAGGTGTAGGGGGCATGGCTGAGGCGATGCCCCCCACACCTGGTTCAGGAGAGACCAGGGACCTTCCTGTGGTGGCTCGGTAGTCATCACTGAGCTGGTTGTGTGTGTTGGGGGGATTGTGGCCGAGGCCTGAGGCCCCCAACCTTGGGACTGGTTGTGGGTGTCAGGGGGCAGGGCTGTGGTCCCCTCTTCTCCCCCCCTTCTGTCTTGGTAGAGCAGGGGACTTCCACTCCTTCTAGATGTTGTAGGTGTTCTTT
>NW_007744663.1:0-5047 GCF_000696425.1 Galeopterus variegatus
AGGATTTAAGGGATGGCTGTAGGTAATGCCCATAGCCCGGTGCAGTTAGCTGCTGAAATGTTGCTTGTAGGACCTCATCAGCACTTCCAAGGGCACTTGTACACTAATAGAGGTCCCCTGAATACCAAAGTCCATGAAGTGATGCTGGTGGCAGAATTCCAGCAATTCCAGCAGGGTGATGTTGGGGCAGGGCATTGTCCCCAGGTCTCTGTGATTCATTCTGACAAGAGTATCTGCTGTCCTGTTCACTTAATGTTAGAGGCTAACCACAGTCCAGTGATGAAGGGGCAGAGCGCGGAGCCAGAGAGCAACTCCAAGGGACTTTCTAAAGGCATACAAGTGCATCAAAGCATTTTGAAAAAAAGTTAAAATGGTATTTCATTCAAACATTTCAAAAACCAATGTGGTTCAGATCACTTCTAAATGGGATGACTTCTCAATAGCTTTTCATATAGGAACAGAATGCTGATTTCAGGAGAAATGGGTTAGGTCAAACCCCATAGATTTGGCACAAGGAAGTGGCTTGGTAGAGCAGTTTCTGAAACTATTATGTTGTGAAGAATCACCTAGAGATCTCTTTAAAATGCAGACTCTGATTTAGTAGGTCAGATGTTATGCCTGAGACTTTCATTTCTAACAAGCTCCCAGATGATATGTGGTCCATGGACCACACTTTGGGAATCAATATGGAAGAAGAAGCTACCTCTCTGCCCACACTTATTTCGGTCCAGAGGATCATTTAGCCAGCTCCTGCTCAGCCACACATAACCTCTATTTGTACTAAATGAGTCCATGGATTATCTTTTCTGTCCCCAAGAATGGCCCGAAAATGATTCCACAAAGGGAAAAATCGCCTGGCCACCTCATGCAGCCCTAACCACATACTGTTTCAGGGAGCAGACCTCTCTGTAACTAACTTTAAGCTGCCTCCCAAGCTTGCCCTCTGCTGGTAGACAAGGGCCATTTTCTCCTAGATCTCACCCCAACCTCTCTTTCTACTCAAATTAATAGAGACAGAAAAGTTGCATGACATAGTCCAGAGGTTTATTTCATTCTTGCCGATTTTGGAGAATTTTTCCACTCTGTTCCTTAAAGTCCACCCCTCAGAGAGGGTAGATAAATGTTTGATCAGCACTTACTAGCAATTCATGTTTCTGTGCATTCCCTAGACATTCTTGCTGACCCCCCTCCTGAGCACTTTCTACAAAGGGCTGACAAGCCTTTGTTTACTCACAGCCTGAACATGGCAAGGTCAGAAGGGAGCAATGTTTCCTTCTGACCCAGGGTTGGAGTTGGCAGTGGAGGCAAAGTTGCTATGGCCCAGAGACACCAGGGACAAAAGAAAAGTTAAGAGAAAGATGAGGAGATTCCTATCACAGATTGTGTCACCATCATTCATTCATTAAGACATTTCTTAGTCCACATCCTGTATGCGTGACTTGAGACCAGGAATGGAGGATTCCTAACCCCTGTACACAGAGCCTAGGAGAAAAGCATAATAGCAAATACTTATTGTTTGCTGTATGCCAAGCAGCATATGTACATGACCTTATTTAATTGTATTTAATCCTCACAGCAATCCTATGGTCATCCTCACTGTACAAATGAGAAAATTGAGGTGCAGAGAAGTTGGGTGACACTTTTAGTTAATAATGAAGCCAGGTGGTTTAATAGAACAACTTGTTATTCTCTTTCATGGTTCTGGAGGTTGAAGGGCTCCTCTGGCTGGTTCTCACTTGTGATTCCTTATACGGTTGCAGTCCGATAGTGACTAAGGCTGAGTAAACATGTTTGGAGGAGGGGCTGGGATATCTAAAACAGCTGGGTACTGGTTGGGCACCTCTGTCCACATGGCTTCTCCACACGGCTAGCTTGGGCTTCCTCACAGCTTGGTAGTCTCGGGGTGTTGGGACATCTTAGATGGTAGCTGGCTTCCCCTGCTGCAAAACCAGACAGAAAATGCAAAATTTCTCATGGCCTAGCCTCTAAAAGCATGTGGTGTCATTCCTGCTATAGTCTGTTGGTCAAAGCACTTACAGTTCAGTTCAGAGCCAGGGGAATGGGGTGGAGCAACGGGCTCTGTCTCTCAGTGGGGAGCAGCTACAAGTAAAGCGAGGTGAGGGATTGAGGAAGTCCACCTGGAGACAAGTCCTCACACCAGGATTTGCCCCTAAGCAGCCTGACTGCAGACTGTGTGCTCAACCATTATGCTGTACTGATACGTGCACACACACGCATACCCCGAGATAGTCATAGCCACAGTACGCTATGATGATAATATATGATAGAATGGTAGGAAAAGTGATTAGCTCTGCCTCAGTAGGTCAAGGAAGGCTTCACACAGGAGGAAACATCCCACGCGCACACACTCACTCCCGCTAGTGTGGAGGACAGGTTATTAAATTCCACACAGTGGGATTTCTGACCGTGTTGTGCTCCCCCACCCCTTAGATTGGAGACCCACACTTGGTGATCTGCATGGACTGCTCGGCAGACACCATGACCAACCGCCTTCTCCAGAGGAGCCAGAGCAGCCCGCGCATGGACGACACCACCAAGGCCATCGCCAAGCGCCTCGAGACCTACTACCGAGCATCCATCCCCGTGATCGCCTACTATGAGACAAAAACACAGCTACAGAAGGTGAGTCACTTCACTTTCCTCCTCTCACATGAGCCAGTTACTTTTTTTTTTTTTCAAGAGAGAAGAGAAAAAGCCAAGAAATTTTTAGTTTGGGGATCTGAGAATTAGAGCTTCATACAGCTGCAAAATTTGGACCATAATATGAGTCCCTGACTCAGCTCACTTTTGTCTCAATCAAAATCAAATATCTGTCATCCCATAGACTATAAAAAGTTGGTCATATAATTTTCCCAGATGCCACTACAGTTGCTGAAAATGACTCCTTTTTCCAAGAAAGAGAAGGGAGGGAGGGGCGGGGGTGGCAGAGGCAGGGCTGAGACGGCTCTGTGCTGGCTTTCTGGGTGGCCTCTAGATCTCAGCGGAGCAGGATAGTCCAGAAGGTCTCTTCTGGATCTAAGATTCGACGCCTTTGTATTTCTAGAGTTTTACTTAGTTCATAATTGGCACTTGGCTCCTTTGTCTCAATTTCTTATCTGGGGGGAGCAGCATCTGGGGCCAGGAAAGCAGGTAATTTGGTGACACACTGAAGACACTGTGGGGACATGGGTAGTCTCAGCTTAAGGATCATGAGCTCTAATCCATGCTGAGTCACCATGAACTTCATGAATCCAGAAAAACTGCCCAATCCGCATTCTGTCCCTCATTTCATAAATATGTGTCAGGCACCCATGGTTCATTCATTGCCCTAGTGGTCCTGAGGCAGATACCAGGATGTGGTCCTTGCACTCCTGCAGAACTTATGGTCTTGGTAGGGGACATAAACAAACATGTGATCACAGTATGGGGTTAAAGCAAGCATGGAGGGAGTTATCAGGGCCTTTTCATCCAGTCTAAGGGGACAAAAAGTTATCCAGAAAGTTGCCTGAGGCCAGGTGGCAGGGAGAGGGGGGGTGTGAGGGAAGCAGGACACTCCACACAGAAGAAGCTCCAAGTGACAAAGTTCAGAGGGGCCAGTCACTCAGCTTGGCTGTGACTTAAAGTGCCAAGGAAAAGGACAAGCAATGGGAATAGATAGGCGAGCAAGGACCAGCTCAAAATGCACCTCATGTAAATAACTGTCTGTGGGTGATGGGGACTGACCAGGGGGACAGGCACAATCAGGGTTTCAATCTAGGAAGCTCACTCCATCAGCCTTATGGAGAATGGATCCTGAGCAAGTAAGACTGGGAGGCCACTGGGAGCTGGGACAGCAGTCCGAGAACGAAATCCTGAGGGCCCAAACCAGAGTGGGGAGAGTGGGGATCTACCTCTTGCTATTCACAGGAGACATCAATCAATAAATAACACTTGTCTCTGAGGCAGCTACATTATCAGTTCCTTGCAGAAAACCAGTGATAATGAATCCTTATCTTTTAAACCTGTTAATGGTCCATTTTCCAGAATCCTAAGAAGCCCTGGTATAGAAATCTGAAAGATGCCTCTTGATTTAACTTAGGGATATCATATATGTGGCACGAGAGCCATCATCCCCTTCGGTATCCATGGCAGCCATTGCTAATTCATCCCAGCATTCTTTCCTGCAGGACCCAGATGTGGCCTGAGAATGTTTGTCAACGCAGCACTCCAGGCAGTCACTACCGATTCATAAGACTTGATGTGCAACAGGAAACCTATTTGTTGTGTTTTGTGTAACCTCTGGTTGCCACATAAAACAAAGACTTAGATCCTTAAAAACAAACAAACAAAAAACACATTCCATAAGAGCAAGGTCTTAAGAATTCAGAGCTGCAAAGGCTTTTCCGAGATTAGGTAGTCCAGTGATTTCCACCTTTTGTGCAGCCTGGAACACACACGGAAATTATCCAGGTAGAAGCAAATGTCTTCCACTTTCAAGATTTGTAAGGGTGAGAAATCCCTAAGTAATTCAGGATTTAACCACTCTCAGAAAATCCCTTTTATCTCTCCCTTGAATTATTCTAACCTGAATTCTACAAACTTACAAATGATTGCACATGGATACAGGGCTAAGAGTTCTCAGATAAATCTGATTTCTGAACTTCTCCTTAGAACTTTCTAAAGTAGTGGGAAAGGAAGTTTCCAGTCCCCTTTGGCTCATTTCTTAAGCTTCCCCTGCATTTTGGAGGTGATGGCCACTGGGCCTATGGAGAAGTAACATTTATGATCCACTCTGCAAATATTCAAAACTGCTTTTGCCAGGACCACAGAGCAGTGTAGGCTCCAGCCCTAAAGACTCCCAGAGGGCCTCCCGGGGAAATTGCTGCATCCCGCTGCCTCTGCCCAGCGCCATCTCCTGCCCACACAGCTGCAGAAATAAACAAGCCTCCCACTCACATGCCCAGTGTAGGCACAAGTGCTGGGCCCAGGAAGGCGAGAACCGTCTGCAGGTCCCCATGGGGTCTGCCAGCAGCAAGGGCTAGAGGGAGGATTGGAGGAGAAGCACAGG
>NW_007744663.1:5451-9080 GCF_000696425.1 Galeopterus variegatus
AGGTCCCCATGGGGTCTGCCAGCAGCAAGGGCTAGAGGGAGGATTGGAGGAGAAGCACAGGCGGGCACAGGGTTGTTTGCCATTGGAGAAGGAGAAAGCCTCAGTCCCTCTCTGTTCTCTGGCCTCCTGGGCTTTTGCACCTTCCTCTTTCACCAGCTTAACCTCCCCCTGCTTTCTAAGTGACAGCCCTTGTTCCTATCACGCTCATTGGCTTGTTGGCCCCTCCTCCCCTTCTCCTTGGTTTACTGAGCCCAAGACAGCACCACTCACCCTGGTGGGCTTCTGGGTCATTTAAAGAGTTTTCTTTAAACCAGGAGAGGGTGGTGAGTGCACTTCAAGAATGCAAGTGAGACAAAGCAGCTCAGTGAGATTGAGTTAGGAATTAGAGCTGCACTGCAGCCCAGCCTGGGCAGCCCAGAAATGGTCCACAAGCACTTCCATCAGGCCTCTGCCCAGTGGTGCTGACATTGAGTCCATCAGCAGATGCCCCAGCCCCAGGCCAGCCAGCCCTTTTGGCCACAGATAGCCAAAGTGCAGCAAGATTTCTAGTAATGGTCATTTAAAAAGCAAAGCAGACATTATACAAACTCTGCCTTGTTCTTTATGTCCTATTATGTCATAAAGGTATAATAAACATAGAAGTCTGTGTAATGCAAATGTATTCTTTATGTCCTTATTATGCCATCAAGGTATAATAAAGATAGAAGTCCATGACTTTGTCTTCCTCCCGCTCATAAAGCAAAACTTTGCTCTGCATCTGAGAAAGTATTAGAACAGATCTTTTCTCTGTTCCATCCCCTTCCCCTGTGCACTTGGGGCAGACACCATTAATCATTCCTGGCACTTCCTTCCTACGAGTCTGGACGCTGCCTCAAAACTTTCTCAACACAGCAGTACAGGTAGTCATACCCAATTGACACCCAATTAACCCACAAGAGGAAGCTTTCTTTCCCCTTGAGTGAGAGAGTTTATTATTGCATAAATAATTGAAATGTAGCCTTTGGGGGTGAAAAGCACAATCACTAGCCAAAGACTCTCTGGCTGAGAAAATACTGGCTTGGGCCTCACAAAGCCCCAGGCACATCTCGGTGAGCTTTGGTGAGTCATTTCACTGATCTACTTCTCAGTTTTTCTTCCTAAGATAAAGGGGGTGGACAGAACATGATCTTCTGGAATTCTCCCAGTCTCTCACTCTATGATTCTTNAAAGGGGGTGGACAGAACATGATCTTCTGGAATTCTCCCAGTCTCTCACTCTATGATTCTTGGAAAAAAATATTTTTTTCTAATAAAAGTGGTACAGTCTTGTTTCCAAAAATATAGAGAATTAGGTAGTCTCACCACTCAGAGGCAAACATTCCGGAGTATTTCCTCCAATCTTTTTGCTATGAATTTTTAAAACAAGACTGTGACTATAGGTAATATTGATCTGAACTCCTTGGTTGTGGGTAACAGGCACCCACTCCAGCTGACCTAACCTGAAACATGGAATTTAATTATAAGGTGGTGAGACCGCCAGGAGAGTGTGGGACCAGGCCTGGAAAGCCGCCACCACTCAGCTCTGCTTCTCAAACACGTCTTTTCCTCCTTCTTTCTAGGCTAGGTTTTTCTCCTTCTCTGGCCCATAAGCCAGAGTATGGCTGCCCGACAGCTTCCACATTCACTGTTCCCAAGACAGTGTCTGATTCTCAGTTCCAGATTCCTGAGAGAAATTTACTGATTGGCCTTGCTTGGCTCAGGGTCTCCCTGGTCCTGTTAGCTCTGGACAGGCAGTGGAGATCACATGGGGCTTTTTCATTTGTTCTCTGAATATTGTATTGAGTGCATACTACATGTCAGACACTGTTATTGGTGCTGGGGACACAGCAGTAAACAAGACAAAGTCCTTCACTGAAAAGAGAAAAACAGTAGACAAGCAAATAAAACAATTGCTCATAAGCTCTGTGATTAAACAAAACAGAGTGAGTTGTCGGGGTGGGTATTTTAGTGGAGTGTTTGGAGAGTCTATCTGAGGAGGTAGCATTTGAATTAAGACTCTTTTGGGGCCTGCCTGGTTAGCTCAGGTGGTTAGAGTGCAGTGTTATAATACCAAGGTCAAGGGTTTGGATCCCTGTATCAGCCAGCCACCCCACTCCACAAAAATGTCTATCTCAGGACATAATTTTTTTTTTTTTTTTTTTTTTTAATGAATTGAGACCTGATTTATGTAAACAGGGTTGCCTGAGACTCTCCCCTGTGAAGTGGGTGGAGGGACGGGCTTGTTGTGGCCTGAGTGAAACCACAGAAACACCTACCTCCAGTGGCGTATGCAGAATCGTATAAATTGACACTTAGAGCCTCTTTTATTTCTAAGTATGCATGTAACAACTATTCATTGTTTAAAAAGAATCAAACTAGAAAATTCAAGATATAAAGATAAAAATAAAAATTATCCAGAATTCTTCCATCACTAAGGAACATTTTGATGTATTTTCTTATATTTGTTTTTCTCCATTTTTTACATATGCTTTGCTCATGGCATAATTAGCCCAGAAACACTCCTGGCCATGGATGAAGAGAGACCGATAATAGATGATATCTGCCCCTGGGTTATTTATTACTCTTAATCAGTTAAAAAAATAAAAGAGAGGTCACCAACTCTCATGACGCACGAGTTTTACAGATGCAGAAAATTAAGTTCCTTGGCAACTCTCCATTTATAAAGAAGAAAATACGCTTTTTGCTCAGCGATCCTGCTGCTGCAGTTCCCAGCTTTTTTCCGGGTAGTCACCCAAGCTGGCAGGAGATGCCCTGTGACCTGAGAGATAAAGAGTGAGAAATGCAGTGTCTGGTTCTTCAGGAAAGGAGTGGAAGCGGAAGGTACTACAAGGCCAGATTTCACCCACTGGCTACGAAATCTACTTGGTAACTCATATTAACTGGATTCCTAAGTTTGGGGTCTAACACAAGTCAAGGAAAACCCAAACTTACTTTTATACCTTGGATTCTCTGTACTAAATTCTTTATTTTGATTCTACTTTCAGGTGGCTAAAGTAACCCTTAAACTCATATCTGGTTCATTATTTCTGTGACTATTTGAGAATGCCACTATGGTGGCTTTACACACAAATGACAGTTTCACTGGATATAAAATTTAGGTCATAATTATTTTTCTACCAAATTCAGTCAATATTGTTCCATTGTTTTCAAGTACTTAGTGTTGTAGAAGGAAAAGCAGAGACAAATTTGGAAGTGAACTCTTTTTCTACTGGTATCCTTAAATTTTTAAAAAACATTTTTTTTCCATGTCATTCAGAAATCGTGTCCAGGTGCTGGTCTGTTTTCACTGATTTTCACTAACTCAAAAAAGTGCTCTATAATTACGCTTGGATTATTTTTACGTACCACTGTTCCTTATTCTTCCTCAGGAACACAGTTCTTGAGTCTCCATTCTTTGCTTCTGCACCAGCTCTGTCCAATAGAAACACAACGTGAGTCACATATGCAATTTTGAGTTTTCTGATAGCCACATTAAAAACATAAAAATAAACAGGTGACACTAATTTTATCAAGTCTTTGAAATCCCGTGTTTTACATTTACAGCACATCAGTTCAGAGTGGCCACATTTCATGTGCTCAATAGTGACCTGG
>NW_007744663.1:9579-10305 GCF_000696425.1 Galeopterus variegatus
TTTACATTTACAGCACATCAGTTCAGAGTGGCCACATTTCATGTGCTCAATAGTGACCTGGGGCAAGTGACTTTTGTATTGGAGAGCACAGGTCCATATCTATAGCCTACTCCGTTATTTTTATTCTGAAGCCATCCACTTTCTAGGAAAAGCCCCAAATTTGTCTCCAACACTACCAGTTCAATTTTTTACATCATTCCTGCTCTCTAGCCACCGATATTTTTACTCACACTTTTTTTTTTAACCTTAGCTTGCTCTTTTCATCTCATGCTGTTGCCTTTTCAATCTAAGTTCTCATTTCATGACTTTCTGCTCTTATTTCATATCAACCATGTCCTCTTACATACCATTTCAACTACCAGCAGTATGCATGAATTGTTCCTCCCATGTGTCTTTAGAGCATTCTGTTTCTTCTTCATCTTTGTATTTATCATGCTTTGTTATGATTACTTTTTCACTTCTCTGTACCCACCCATGGAAAGTACATTCTCTGGTGCAAGGATGTCTGTCTTAGCCACAGTTTTATTACTTATGTGTAGCACAGTGTCTGGCACAAGGGGTGAAGGTACTCCATAAATATTTATTGTTGATTATTCAAAGAATTTTATGTAATATTTTTCCAGTTTCTGTATTACATGATTTTCAGAGGTCTTCTCTCCTTCTGAGTCACTAGAACAGTGTGTCTTTTGCCTTTTTCTGTAGTTTTTTTTTTTTTTTTTTTTTTTC
>NW_007744663.1:15608-16168 GCF_000696425.1 Galeopterus variegatus
GCCAGTGAGCGGCCGGTCTGTATGTGGGATCCGAACCCTCGGCGGGAGCACCACCACACTCACAAGCAGCGCACTGTAGCAGTGCACCACCGGGCCGGCCCAATTCTTTTTGATTAAACAATACTTACCAAAGATTTGCTGTGTACCTAATGTGATTATGTCAACACATTCCTTAAAAACCCTTACGTGACCCTTCATTATTTTCATGTAATAGGATATGTACGCCTCTTCGTCGCGCAACCTCTGCTTACCGTTCCATCTTCACTCCTTGCTACTCACCATATATTCGACCATCCAGCCATTGAACTGGTTCGACATAGTATAATTTTGCCAACAAGTGCCAGGACTTTGGAAGTCAGAGACCTGGGTTTAAACTTAGCTATATGACCTTGTGAAATTTAATCCATCTTTCCTCTTGTTTCATCCTCTGTAAAATGAGAATAATAGTAATACCTGTCTTCTAATATCACTATTGGGATTATGTGATTATTTCAAAAGTACTTACATATCATTACTGGAAATATTTATCATTTTAAATGATAATTATTAACTTTCCTTAA
>NW_007744664.1:0-1185 GCF_000696425.1 Galeopterus variegatus
ATTTCTATTGCATTACTGCTGTATGATTTTTTTTTTTTCAAAATGAATGCCTGCCACAAAGGAGATTTTTAATGGCTTATAATTAATATGACTTGTGTTTAGTCTCTATGGTGACATTCTTGAATTTAACATGGACAAACCAAAATTGATTTGCGGCATAAAATAATTTAAAGGGAATGAAAATTCTGGTTGCTTTGGTGTAGCCAGGGAATTCTTTTCCCAGGTGATGCTCGTGTCATTGTTTTGAACCCAGGACACCGTACTGGAGTCTTGCTCAGTGGTTGCAGAGTTCAGAGCTGGCTTTGCAGGAATTGCTTTGTCTTTGTGGACAAGCCATGAACCTCTCTGGGCCCTTGCATGTCCTCATCTCCAGCCAGCAGAAGCCAGTTCACCTCATCTGAAAGGGAGTTTCACTGAGGGCCAGCTGACAGGAGGCTTAATTGTATTTTTTATTTATTTTTTTTTGGAGACTGACTGGTATGGGGATCCAAACCTTTGACCTTGGTATAAAGGAGCCACTGGCCATACAGGAAGCCACAGAGCAACTGAGGCCAGGATTGAAGCAGTGGCTTCCTCCTGGCATGGTCATACAGAACCAGAGGACATTCGTTTGCCCACAATCAAGGCAGATCATAAATGGCTGGGTCTCAGGCATGACCCCCCACCCCTGCCACCCTCCTGTCCAAGGCTGTGTCCATAGCCGAGGGTTCAGTTTCGCTGTTGCCAGAAGCTGGCACTGGCCAGGGTTATGCCATCCTAACTTAGGCTTCTTCACTCAACATGTGACACAGTACTCCCTGGCCTTTGTTCCAAGTGCCATCTTTCTTAGAAGAACAAGTGGGAGAGTAGGGAGAGGCTTGATTAGCACTAGGAGATCCTGAGGTCCTAGCTGCAGTGACTCTGGCCTCAGTTTCCTCACGCTGTACTCTCCCTTCTCTGGACCATCATCCATCCTCTTATCTCTCTCTGAAATACCCTTTTCTCCATTCGTCATCTGACTCACTTCTTTTAGGAAGCTACATCTGTTGGGCTGGTAGACTGGGCTCCGCACCATACTGGGGCTCTCTAGCACATTGCAGGGCGTGGCTGATGTGTTGTAAATGCTTGCAACCATGCTTGTCACCCCCCCCCCCCAAAAAAAAAGCCAGAGATTCCACTACCCATCGTGTGGACATGGGGAATTAG
>NW_007744664.1:1376-3746 GCF_000696425.1 Galeopterus variegatus
GTCCAAGGCTGTGTCCATAGCCGAGGGTTCAGTTTCGCCGTTGCCAGATGCTGGCACTGGCCAGGGTTATGCCATCCTAACATAGGCTTCTTGACTCAACATGTGACACAGTACTCCCTGGCCTTTGTTCCAAGTGCCATCTTTCTTAGAAGAACAAGTGGGAGAGTAGGGAGAGGCTTGATTAGCACTAGGAGATCCTGAGGTCCTAGCTGCAGTGACTCTGGCCTCAGTTTCCTCACATGATATTGTACTCTCGCTTATCTGGACCATCGTCCATCCTCTTATCTCTGTCTGAAATACCCTTTTCTCCATTCGTCGTCTGACTCACTTCTTTTAGGAAGCTACATCTGTTGGGCTGGTAGACTGGGCTCCGCACCATCCTGGGGCTATCTCTAGCACGTTGCAGGGGGCGGCTGATGTGTTGTTAATGCTTGCGACCATGCTTGTCCCCCCGCCATAAAAGGCAGAGATTCCACTACCCATCGTGTGGACATGGGGAATTAACATCATCCTTCTGTGCCTCACTGTCCTCATCTGTAAAATGGGCATAAGAATAGTACTTACCTCATAGGTTGTTGTGAAGATTAAATGGGTCACATTAGTAATGTACTTGGAGTGGGGTCTGGCATAGAAGGAGCACTTGGAAAATGTTAGTGCTTATCATTGTTATGACCTCCAAGTTCTCTAAACCTCAGAGCAAAGTCCCGGATCTTAGGTACATTTCAGTTCATCCTTCCTGGGTTGATATTTTGGGTCATTCTCTCTCACTTTTCTCATGCAAGTCATTACTGTAACATGGGTCAGTCTTATTTCTTTTCACGTCCTCATTATCACTCCCTCTTCCCATCTCTCACAAAGGAGTCTTGGATCATTGGTGCATCCAGAACCACATAGGTTGTCCTAGACTTGTTAGGGAAGAAACCAAAACTCAGACCTTCTGGGGGCTTGGACCCAGTCCACAGAGCTTGGATAGGGGCATAATTGTATTGGGGATTTTTTTCTGATTACAGAAAGTAACTTGGCCAGTGGTTACACAGCAGATTCTCCTGGGGAAGAGGCTGCTCACGGGTCATGGCTGCATCTCTGGATGAAGCATGGGCTTTGGGGTCTGGAGACAATGGTGTGGCTCCAGACATCTACCAGCAGCTTATCAGACAAGTGCAGTTCGCCTTTCTGGGTCTCAGTCTCTAATCTGTAGCAGAATTATGGCAAAAATGCAACACGTTAATACATGAAATGCATTCCATGTGTTGTAATGTAATGCAATATACCTGCTAGCAGCATCTGACACAGTATCAATATTGACCCCACAGTCTTGCCCCAACTTAAATAAAGATAAAAACAAGTACAAAGGTAAAAGCCTTCTTTGCACTCATGTGTGATGGCAATTCTTCGCTTCTTCCTTTGTAAGGTTCATCATTTCCATCACTCCTCCCCCTCTGTCCCTTGCCTCTGTTTGTCACCTCCTGTCAGAGCTCACTCCGTCTGGGAAGTCTTCCTTGCTTGAATATTCACCCCCTGATGGAAGGATCCCACCCACCACTCCTCTTGCAGTCCCCTGACAGTGTCCTGTCCTGTTCAGACCCAAGCCCCCTGGGTTCCAGTGTCTCATTAGGAACTTGGATGATGGAGCAGGGATCATGCTTATTAAGTCTTAAGACATCATCAGCTGGTTAGAGGGGGTCAGGGAGGGCTGAAGCCCGCCAGAGGTGAATGAGTCTAGACGGCACCTGGGAGCACAGGATCAGAGTTCCAAGTGACTGGGGTCACGCAAACAGGCCACCAAGAGCTATCCCAATCCAGAAACCATCACTGCAAATGGCAAGGGCATAAAGCAGCTCAGGACTTGACCTTAAATTGAATGCAGGGCTTACATTGTTCTGCTTTTTTGCTTTTGTTTTTTTTCATTCCAAATACCTTTGCTGTAGTTTCCAGGCAAAATTCAGGCAAATCTTCTAGAAGTGATAAATAATGTACTTCCAAGTTCTGCTATCCCGTCCTTTTCTCACATACATTTAAAGAACCTAGAGGAGCCCAGTAACAGTTTTCCCTCTTTTGAGGATCTCAGTGGGTTTTTGTTGTTGTTGTTTTTGATGGAAATGAATGGGATATTCACCCTGATTCTTTCTGCAAAATGGATGTGAAATGTGAAGTATGTGCTTCTTCTATCCTGGCCATAAATGTTCCAGAACTTTTGGAAAGGAACCAATTCACTCTGTACCTACTTTGTACCAGGCACCTTCACCTGCATCCTGCACCCACAGTTCCTTCTCTGCCTCCAGGTGAATTCACAGGTGGAGGCTCAGATGCACATAGTAGCTGAGAGGCAGAGCTGGGGTTGGAACATATGTCTTGATTGCCAAACCCACG
>NW_007744664.1:4300-5433 GCF_000696425.1 Galeopterus variegatus
TGCATGATAAAAATCATAATGTCTCAAATTACTTACTCAATAAAATGTGGGTTTGTCTATTATTAGTGATCATTAGGGTTATAATACAGCATGGAAATTTGGAGCAAATTAACTACACATGCAAGCTGTTGGGCTCATGTGCAGTTAATCATACACAGTTCCAGTGGGCAGAAGGTTTTGCAAGAATCATTTCAGGAAGACTCGGTGGGAGGGGAATGGAATACCAGATTTTTTTTTCCCTCTACTTTCCCCCCTTAATCTGGATTTCTCAAATGTATGTTTATCTACCACACTGTTGAACCATGAAAGTAACAGAGAATAAAACAAAACAAAAACAAGAAACCCAGATTTGTAGCTTAAATTAAATTAGAACAGCTTTTAATGCTTCCATTCATAGTCCCTAGAGTTTCCCTGTGGACCCCTCACTTCTCAGCCATCTTGCCTGTCTGCTCAGATGCACACTTTGTCTTTTCCTTTGTGCGTTTCTGCTCCTGATGTCATGGGACAGCCTCTACGATCATAAAGAGTTCCCATCACACCTGGGCACTGCCATTTCCTCTGTGGCAGATGCTTCCTGGACACGCGGGCAGGTGAGAGGTGCTGACACTGCCTACTCACATCTGAATGTAAGAGAGATGTGGCTTTGAATGGCAATATAAGTTAAAGAAAAATGAAAAAAAAATCTATCTGTAATTTGTTTCCTGTGAGAGTGCTGGGAAACTTTACAATGAACTTTGTGAATTAAAGCTACCAGGTGGTAGCACGGTAGCAGAAATTAGAGTTTTTTAAAAATGGTTTTTGGTTTATGCAGTTTTTTCCCTCCAGGGAGTTTGACTTGTTCCTTGTGGATTCTGAGGACAAAATTAAGACAAAGGGTAAGGGTTAGAGCTGGGATTGAACCCAACTCAAAATAGATTTAGGAAGAAAAAGGGAATGCAAGGGTCAGTAACTGACAAGTCCTGGGGTAAGTCTGACTTCAGGCATAGCTGGATGCAGGTGCTTAAATAATATCATCAGAAAACTTTCTCCATTTCTCCATTTTGATTTTTTTCTTCTGTGTTAGCTTTATTCTAAGAGAGGCTTAGATGGGATATATGAGAGCAAACTCTGGAAACAGAGTGCCTCTGGCCACC
>NW_007744664.1:5449-6865 GCF_000696425.1 Galeopterus variegatus
GTTGCGATCCCGTGGCCAGTCCTGGTCCGGTACGGGTGCGATACTGAGGGTTGCGATCCGTTGCTGGTCACGAAAAAAGTCAAAAAGGAAAAAAAAAAACTATCCTTGAAAGTACTGAAGTTCCAGCTGGTGATCTCTCAGCAGGAACACCATCGAGGGGACTGATGTTGAGGAAAGGGACAGGAGGCAGTGTAGAAGGATGCCAAAAAGCATGGATTTTAGAGTCCAACAGATTTGACTTCAAGTCCCAGCACTGCCACTTACCAACTCTGTGACCCTGGCAAAGTTACTTCGCTTCACCAAGCCCTCACTCTGCCCCTGTGTAAAGTGAGGCTAAGCATAGTGCACATTTCATGGAGTTGGTACGATAATCAATGAGATAATGTGTGTACGGATTTACATACTCTGTAACTGCTCAATAAGGGGCTGATGTTAAAATTAGCATCAAAGAGCTTCGGAAGGTGCTAAGCTCTATGTAAAGATCATCTCTGCTCCCATCAATGTGATTTTGCCTCATAATCTAACATTTGGGGAGATTAATATGTTTTCCCCCGATCATGGATTAGCACCAAGTACTTAGGTGGTATATGTACCTCATTTCACAAAGAGCTTGCTGAGGGTATAGAATTAAATATGCAGCCTCTGAGACTGCAAGCTCACTGGACATTTGACCCAAATGGAGAGCAAGCTGGAGGCGAGGATCAGCCCAACTGTCCAGCTTGCAGCTTGGAGTGTGGCCTGGCTCACACTCCAGAGAGATGTGCTTTATGATCTGCGTGGGTGAGACGATTCTCTCAGGAAACATCAAAGTTGCCAACTGACCTCTCCAGAAAGAGAGACCATGTTGTTAGTGTCCCTCCCTCATGTGGGAAAAATTCTCCATTCCTAGTCTCAATTTCCCCATAGGACACGGAGACAAAATTTAAAGTCACAAAATAAGTTAGCGCACACAATCCATCAATCAAAGGCTTGGAGGCAGAGTTACCCAAATTTCATATCTGGGCTCAGTCACTTACAAATGTCATTTCTGTGGGCAAGTGATGTGCCTTGGTTTTCTTTTCTGCATAGTAGGGATAATAATTCCCTCTCCCAGGACTGTGCTTGGCACACGTTAATTGCTCAGGAGAAGACAGCCACTGTTATCGTCACTGTTATGTGTCATGTCCTTACTCTTGTGTTCAGTTCATCATCTCTGCCTTTTCCACCTCCCTTTCATTCTCTGTTTTGAGCTGTAAAGCCCCTAGCACACGGGTATAGTAGCACCAGCCAACAGTAGATGATCCAGAAAAACTAGTCATTCTCCCCCTCCTCCCCTTTCCTTCTGTGTCCTGCTGTTTTAGTCATTTCAGGTTGCTAGGATAGAATATCATAGACTGGGTGGCTTAAACAACAAACATTTATTTCTCAAAGTCCTTG
>NW_007744664.1:7455-11046 GCF_000696425.1 Galeopterus variegatus
TCAAAGGCTTGGAGGCAGAGTTACCCAAATTTCATATCTGGGCTCAGTCACTTACAAATGTCATTTCTGTGGGCAAGTGATGTGCCTTGGTTTTCTTTTCTGCATAGTAGGGATAATAATTCCCTCTCCCAGGACTGTGTTTCGCACACGTTAATTGCTCAGGAGAAGACAGCCACTGTTATCGTCACTGTTATGTGTCATGTCCTTACTCTTGTGTTCAGTTCATCATCTCTGCCTTTTCCCACCTCCCTTTCATTCTCTGTTTTGAGCTGTAAAGCCCCTAGCACACGGGTATAGTAGCACCAGCCAACAGTAGATGATCCAGAAAAATTAGTCATTCTCCCTCTCCTCCCCTTTTCTTCTGTGTCCTGCTGTTTTAGTCATTTCAGTTTGCTAGGATAGAATATCATAGACTGGGTGGCTTAAACAATAAACATTTATTTCTCAAAGTCCTTGAGGATGGGAAGTCAAAGTTCAAGGCCCCAGAAAATCTGGCATCTGCTAAGGACCCACATGGCTGCTTCGTAGGTGGCTGTCTTCTTGCTGTGTCCTCACAAGGTGGAAAGAGGGTGGGAGAGCTCTCTCAGGGCTCTTTTACAAGGGCACTAACCCCATTCATGAGGGCTCCACCCTCATGACCTAATCACCTCCCAAAGGCCCCTGCCTGACACCAGCACACTGGGGGTGAGGATTTCAACATGTGGATTTGGGAGGGACATGAACATACAGTCCGTTGGACCAGTGCAGGTGGAAAGCAGCATCCTACAGCTCCTTACACCTGGAGAGTGGGGTATCTGGAGTCAGTTTTCCCTGACCCCATCCCAGAAACAAAACCTGAGTGAGGATTTGAATGAGGATCTGATCCCAGGAAGCACCAAGAACAGAGTGACAAAGTGGGAGGAGGAGAAGACAGTGCACTGAGGAGCAGGTGGCTGCTGTGGGCATCACGAGGACCTCTGGGAGGTGGTACTGAACACGCCTCAGGGTTATCCCACCCAAGCAGAGAGGACATGGGGTATTTATCCACCAAAGGCCATGTGTCCTTGGCTCAGGGCTCCTCTGGGGCCGTTAACTCCTGGGCAATTCTGGCTTTTTGTTGCCCAAGTAAGGTCTTGGGGTGAGTCAGAGCTTGTGGGCAGAGTACCAGATGATTGCAGAAGGAAGCCATTGGCCTGTGAGGGAACAGTGAGTCTGAGGGACATGCAGGGTAAGCAGCTGTGTCTGTTCCCAACATGATCAATTTGGGGAGCCCTGGGTGAAAGCTCACTGTACCGCTAATTCATGTCTTAAGAATCAGGGAGAAAAATTATGACTGGTTGTGATTTCTCCATTAGTAGAGGTCCCGAGGCAAGCTCTCTCTAACCCTAACATTCTTAGGTTCTCTTCCTTCTCACCAGGTGACCCCAGGTGAACAGAGTCCCATGTGGAGCTGTCTAGAGCTGGCCACATCCTGGGTCCCATGCCTCAATGGCCAGATTGGGAGGAGAGGTGGATTCTATTTAGAGGTTGTGGGTAAAACGGCAGGTCAGTTTCACCACCCAGGGTTTGGCAAGGACTAAAGCAAATCCTTCCCAACTTCTCTTGGCACTTTTCTCTGGCCATGAAGCTCCATTATGGCCTGCTCCCACTTCCACTGTGTAATGGGGAGATTACAGCTGCCTCCCAATCTAGCTGCTTCATACCCAGACTGCTAGTCAAAAATATTTAGAAATCCCTACGTACACCAGCAAAACATATAAATCAGATCCGCTGGTGTCTGTGTTAAATCCTCCGCGATGATGGTGGGAATCTTCATGTTTCAGGAGATTGTTGATCGCATCTTGCAACCTACAGCTGATCTCTTTCACAGACTTTGTTTATCTTTTCTTATTAAAAATTGGAAGCAGATGCTCCTTTGGTGACCTTCGTGCTACAGCTTTGATAAGCAGTGGTGTGCTGGTGAGCATTTTAACAACCAGCTCTCCAGGTGAAAACAGCCCTGATTTTGTAGCCTTCGATAATTTGTAGCCTTTGATATTTGTAGCCTTTGATATTTGTAAATATGCCCACCATGGCTGATTTCAAACTACAAAGGTGACATCAACTGGCTGGCAAAATATCTGATAATGAAACAGTAAGATCTCATGAGCCGGTGGCACCCTGCACTGTGTGTGTGTGTGTGTTCGTGAAGGGGCCTTCCCAAGACATATAAAATATCTTAATGATCAAAAAGTCTTGTATAAGACCTTTCATATTATGTGAGCTCAATTTGTAGTTAATAAGTTAGATAGTACTAGCAAGCAGAAGTTGCCATGTTAGAAATAGGCCATTCTGCAGTTTTTTAACCCACATTTTTCTTTGTTAATTTTTCTCTCTCAAACAGTTAAGAGAATAAAATACACTATTATAAAATAAATTCTTTTTTCTTGTTGATTTTTCTTTACAGCCTTTTTTTCTGACTTAGAAACAGTACTTGAAGAACCAGTTGCCCTGTTTAAAGCCTTGAGTCTCTTTACTCAGCATTTGGGCACACTCTTTTGCAGAAGAGCCATTTTTCTGCACTTGGACCTGAACCTGCACACAGTTTCACATTGAAGAAAAAATTCAGTCTTGAAGACTGGCCCGTGTAATCCGTGATTCACACCACTCCCTCCATGTGGTCATGACAAGTAGCAACGTAAGTGAGACAGAAAAGCTTAGAGTGACCTACATGGAAATACTTCGTTTGATATGGGTAAAAGGAAGCCATGCATGTCCAGGGGTGTTTTTCCAGATTCCCCTCCAGTACACAGAATCACAAACCTCTCTGTCACCTCAGAGGGCTCCTTGGTGAGCATAGCTTGGGTCAGCAGATTTTGAGCTGGCTTGAGCAGCCTCTTGCCCTGGCTATTTCGGCTCCCATCTCTCTCTCTCAGACAGAAATACAAGCCTGTGTGTGTGTGGTCAACATTAGCTTTCTCCATTAGTCCCATGACTGCACTACAACAGATGTTTTCTGCCGTCCAGTTTTTCCATTTTATTCGTTCTTTTCCCTTACTCTCCATACTTTCCATTTTCCTAACACCATGGATTATTCAAATTCTTAAGCAGCTCACACTTCACCAGCTCCCTTCCATTTAAAAGTAGCCCCAGCCTGAGCGACATGACCCCTGGTTTAAACCATAAAGCAACTGACCTCCCCTTGGAAATTTGCAAAACCATTTAATCCTCAAATGCTCCAGGGATCCACAAATACTGCTTCTTTCAACCAGCATGCCACCCTTCTAATTATTCATTTATAAACTCATGCATTCATTCATTCATTGTTTCATTCGACTGACAAGTATTTGTTGTTAATCATGCACTGAGGATGGAGACGGGAACAGGACACATAAGGTCCTACATCATGGACTTCACCTGCTATACAAACAAAGGGCAGAAATGGTTGTGTGAGAAGAAAGTCCTTGTAGACTGAATTACTTTCTTAAGTTACCATGAACATCAATCCTGTAAAGCATATGGTGTCTTTGATAATGAATTTGACAAGGCCAGAAATAGACCAGATGAAGATTGGTCCATTGGTTCGTTGATGAATTGATTGATCAGCCTGTGCTACTGAGGTTTATGAAAGCC
>NW_007744664.1:13117-13748 GCF_000696425.1 Galeopterus variegatus
ACACATCTGCAAAGACCCTATTTCCAAGTAAGGTGACATTCTTAGGTTCTGGGAAGGACATAAATTTTGGGGGGTGGGAGAGGACTCTATTCAACCCAGTACAACCCAGACTCCCATAGACATATATTCCCTCTACAATTTAGAGAATGAAATGAATTAGAAGTGAGAAGCAGAACTTGGTGACTTTCTCCTAAAGTTGTCCTGATTTCTTTTTTGTTTGTTGGNTAGAGCTGCTGTAAAAAGGTATCACAAACTGGGCAGCTTAACACAACCAAAATTTATTCTCTCACAGTTCTCCAGTCCAGAAGTCCAAAATCAAGGTGTTGGTAGGGCCATGCTCCCTGGGAATGCTCTATGGGAGAATCCTCCCCTGCCTGTCCTGAAGTTTGGGTGGTGGCGGCAATCCTTGGTGTTCCTTGGCTGGTAGACACATCATTCCAGGCTCTGCCTCCGTTGTCACATGGCCTTCCCTCCCTGTATGTCCCTGTGTCTCTTCTCTTTTATAACGACACCAGTTCTATTGGATTTAGGTCCCAGCCTACTCCAGAATGACCCTCATCTTAACTAATTACACATCTGCAAAGACCCTATTTCCAAGTAAGGTGACATTCTTAGGTTCTGGGAAGGACAT
>NW_007744664.1:15815-16167 GCF_000696425.1 Galeopterus variegatus
AGGCACTGTGCTAGATGCTGGAGAAACACAAGTGACCCAAAGTGGCAAGATTTCTGTTCTCTAACAATTTATAATCTAGTGTGGGAGTCAGAAAACTGTTTCCGTAAAGGGCCAGATAGTAAACATTTTAGGCTTTGTGGACCATGCGGTCTCAGTCACAGTACTCAACTCTGCCATTGTAACTTGAAAACAGCCATGAACAATACATAAATGAATGGGTGTGCTATGTGCCAATAAAACTTTATTTACAAAAACAGGAAGCAGGCCGGATTTTGTCAACTCTCAATCTAGTGGGTTAAGGCAGAGAATTATATGGAAATAATTTAGTTTTTGTTTTGTTTTGTTTTGTTTT
>NW_007744665.1:0-7900 GCF_000696425.1 Galeopterus variegatus
AAAAAAATTTCAGTATATATTCCATTCTTTTAAAACTAATTTTCCAACAGATCATTCTGTAATAACAGAAAACTATTTACTTATTTCTGATATCTGAAAGCATAAATCTGCAAACCAATTGGATCTATCAAAAAGAAATGAAAAGGAACCAGGTTTCTTACTTCTAAGTTGTAGAGCACTCTGAAGGTGGACATTCCTGGAGCAAAAGATCGAAACAGACTTTCTAAAATTGAACTGGCGCTTGGCTGATGCTGCTGCTTTGAAGACAGGGATGGAGATTTTGAAGACTGAGAACTTGATTCAGACAGTAATGTCTTCTAAAAGAATGAACAAAGAAATACGTCTTAAAATCACAAATCAAAGAGAAACAGATCTCAGTACATATTCTAATATTCTTTTCCTCTTTAACACAAGCCACGAAAATGAAAATTTTTTTTTGTCTTTTTTGTAACCGGCCGCACCGCGCTCAGCCAGTGAGCGAACCGGCCATCCCTATATAGGATCCGAACCTGTGGCGGGAGTGCTGCCACGCTCCTAGCGCCGCACTCTCCCGAGTGTGCCACGGGGACGGCCCGAAAATGAAATTTAAAAAAAAAATTAATTTCATGAAGCCACATCACTCTGTAATTATAACAAAACATCAAACTTCATCATACAAATTCTAAGTATTCAATGACATTCAAACACTATATGAATTCTTTTCAGAATGTGTTCCATGCAACACCAGACATTGGCAAGGTCATTTTATTTCCATGTTTAAAATCTGTACTTCTAAATACCAACAATGAAAGTATGAAATTGCTGAAATGGTAGTCTTGAGAATTTTTTTTAGCTAATATGAGGATACTTCAAAAAGTTCATGGAGGGCCAGCCCGGTGGTGCACTGCTACAGTGCGCTGCTTGGGAGCGCGGTGGCACTCCCGCCGAGGGTTCGGATCCCACATACAGACCGGTTCCTGCTCACTGGCTGAGCGAGGTGCGGGTGCAGCGCTGAGGGTTGCGATCCCGTTGCCGGTCCCAGTCCGGTACGGGCGCGACACTGAGGGTTGCGATCCGTTGCCGGTCACGAAAAAAGACAAAAAGGAAAAAAAAAAAAAGTTCATGGAAAGATTCGTATTATCTTTTAATTCTATTTTTCCACAAACTTGAAGTACCCTCGCATTAGTGATATATTTTATAATCACATTAGTTCTCTTGTCCCTCAAAACCCAATAGATGACATGACTGAGCTGATCTAAATTTTAGCCACTAAAATATAAAATACAACACTTAGTTTTAACAACTTTTTCTAAAGGAATTTACTCTGAGAACATAAACATAATTTCTACATATATATTATGAAATAAAATTTAAAAATTAAACAAAACGAACTTTAAATATAAAATGTGAAAAAAATTAAATGATAATCCATTTATACAAGCAACCAAGACACATACAACAGATTCCCAGGGGCATCATGACAGAAGAAAAACATCTCTAATGAATCAGACTGATCCTGGACAAGTAACTTCATCTCTTTGGGCTTCGGTTTCCTAATATACGAGTAGTCTTCAAAAAGTTAACATAAAGATTCATATTATCTTTTAATTCCATTTTTCCATGAACTCATTGGAGTACCCTTGCATAACATGAGGAGAAGAGTTGAAGTAGATGCTATGAAGGGCTCTCCCAGTTCTAAAATTTGATGACATTACTGACTCTACCTACATCCTTTAAAAGCCAACATGAAGTTCTGATGTCCATTTTTGGCAAAGATATTTTTCAAAAGAAGAAAAAATATTATGGGAAACCTGATATCACATGGCCTTAATGTGATTTCCTATTGTATTGTCACTGAATCATGATATACAATTCCCATGCTAGTGAAATAACTATTGAAGATACTCGTACCTTTCTTCCTAGGGAATCAAGTTGATCCAGGGCTTCCTGAATGGCTGGATCAGTGGGTATCAAGAGCAGAAGCTTTCGTACTCGTAGAGTTATCCTGAAATTTTTCAAATATACATTTTTTTCACATAAGCCACAGTTCTAATAACAAAGTCATTTTGTACGGGATGTAAAGTAAAATATATTTTAAGTGAAAAGTTACTTGGTTCCCTAACTTTAATAACTTTCTCTCATTCAAGCCTCACATTATTTATCTTTACCTTGGCTCCTCTAGATTGGCAAGCTGGTAAAGCATGTCAAACACATTACATACAAGTGCCATCACAACACCAGGGAGGGATTTCTCCTGGGGGAAAAGAGCAAAACAGAAATATGAATTTACAAAAGAATTTTCTCCTCTTCTAATCACACTTACAAATAATAAAAATACTAGTTCTGGAAGGCTCGCCACCACAAAGCCTGGGGAAGCATAGTGCTCGTGTGCACTGAAGAAACCCACATGGGAGCACACAGGGATCACGACTTCCTAGTGCATATGACCTGGTCTCTTCTCCTCACCCCCTACTGGTGAAGAGGCTGAGGCACCACAAGGCAGGTGGCAGGAGAGAGATGAGACAAAGGGCATATGCAGTGAGCGTAAGGGGGAGCAGGCACCACTGACAGATAATCACAGCTCGGCTGCAGCGCGCAGGGTATGAATGATTTGCGGCAAAATTAAAGTAGTACGTATACATATATATACCTTCACACGCAACACATGATATATGTAATTTAAGTTGAGAAAAAGAAGTTATCCTGTTTTTTAAAGATCAGAAAAGACAAAATGAATATAACTGCATAGAAGAGATTCAGATATGATTAATGTACTATTTTCTGGCTATAAAGATCAAGAAGCTAAACACCATTATAGAATGATTTATATGTGGGAAGATTTTTAATGAATTTGGGATAAAAATGAGATAGGTTAAAAATATTAAACTTGAAGATGCTTATGAACATTGTTTTTGTTATTTAACGGTCATAATACCACTTTCAGTGGGATTTCTTTCTTAAATTCTTATTATATATACATACAGATATACTTAATAAAACCCAACAATATTAACACTATACTCGAAGAGTTCTTTGATACCTATCTATATAGCAAGGCTATGCTTGTAAGTTGAAAAGACACAGTCACATAAAGATCTTACATTTGGAACTAAATTAAAGGAATATACATATAATTATTTATTGTCTTCTTTCTATATATATGTATAAAAACATATACATAGTAACCATGAAAAAAAACTCTGTACACGTATCTTAAATACCTTTACTGTATATTAGCTTACTTTCTAAATTGTAAAAGCCCGAAGAGCAGAACAGTCTTACTCAGCTTTGTACCTCTGGAGCCAGGCTCAGTTCTGACACAGGTACAAAATAAATAAACTGATTGATTCATGAAGTCCTTCAAATACTGTCTGAGCACCTGTCATGTTCTAGGCACTGTTTCAAGTGTTGGGGATGCAGCAGTGAACAAAACAGACAAAAGTCTGTTCTGATGGAGCTTACATTTTACTAGGGGATACAGATGAACAAGACAAATAAAATATGAAGTATGTTAATGACAAAATTAAGTAGGAAAGGTAAATGAGAAGTGGACGGGGAGGGCTGGGGTTGAAAACTTAGACAGGATCATCAAAGAAGGCTCTCTGAGAAGGCAACATTTGAGTAAAAACTGAAGAAAGTGAGGGAGCCACCTGGATGTCAGGAAAGAACATTCTAGGCACAGGGAAGAGCAAGTGCACAGGTCCTACTGTGTCTGAGGACCAACCTGGAGGTCAGTGCATCTGGAGAGGTGTGGGTGAGGGGAGGGTCACAGGAGATGGCCTCAGAGAGGTTCCAGAGGGACACATTAGGTAGGCCCTGAAGATCCCAGTAAAGACTTTGGCTCTTATTCTGAGTGAGATGGGAACAATGGAGCATTTGAAGCCGAGGAGTAGCACAACCTGCCTTATGTTTAGTAAGATCATGGGCTGCTGGGTGCCCTGTAGGGATGAGACTGCATTGCTATAAGAGCAGAAGCTATGAGACCAGTTAGGGAACTATCAAAAAACTCCAGGTGAGGTAGCATAGTTGCCTAGACTGGTGTGGAAGCTGTGGAGGGAGACAGAAGTAGCTGGATTTGGATGTATGTTAAAGGTAGAGTCAAGGATTTGCAGATGCATATGGCTGTAAGAGAAAGGATAGACTCAAAGATTCTGGCATGAACAACTAGAAGAATGGAGATGCTATTCTCAGAGACAGAACAAGATGAGGATAAAGAAGTTTGGAGTGGGGATGAGGAGGTGGGAAAAGGGATATCAGGAGCTCACTCTTGGATATATTATAATTGGGGTGCCTAGAAGACATTTAAGAAGAGAAGCTGAATAAGTAGATGGATCCATATATTTGGACTTCAGGCTAATGATAAAAATTGGGGAGTTATCAATGTACATGTGATATGTAAAGCTTTGAGACCGGATGAGATTACTAAGGGAATGAATGTAGACAGAGAAATCCAAGGACTGGGCCAGGGAACTGCTCTGTATAGAGATCATGAAGACCAAGAGCAGACAAAACTAGAACAGGCAGAGAGGCAGGGAAAAGGAAAAGAGCCTGACTCTTTCCAAGAGAGGGCAAGAGAGGATGGCAAAAGAGATGCTGGAAACAAGTTTAGACAACTCTTGCAAGCAGTTTGGTTGATTTGGGGAGAGAGTGAATGGGATAGTAACCAAAGGTAGAATTGGCATGAAGAGGTTTTTTTAAGATGACAAAAATAACACAACCAGTTTGAATACTAATGGGAATGACCCAGTAGGGAGGGAAAAATCAATGAATCAATGAAGAGAGATGTACGAGAGGACAGTGAGTGTCCAGGCAGAATGATTCAGTGATTCCAAAGGTTCTATGATTAAGAAGACTGATAAATTATACATCTTCTTCTCCCAATTGAATCCAAGCATTTCTCAGTTATACAGTTCTGAAGATCAGAACTTATCAGAAAGAAAAGAACATAATCACCCAAATCCATATGGCCTGAGAGCAAAAAGGTAATGATTGTTAAATTCTTCTTTTGAATTGAAATTTATCACTTAGTACCTGCTCCATGGCATAGGATGAACTAAAAACACCACTGCTGCTGCTGCTGGAGCTGGTTGATGAATCTGCTGAGCTCCCAGATGGGGTCCCACTGCCAGAAGTCTTTACTGTAAGGACTTGTTCATCAGAAAAGCCCAGTTGGTGGAGTAGCTTTTGATCTTTATTCACTGTCAGCTGCAAAAAATGGTTTCTTAATTATTGAAAGGGAAAGGAAGGGGAAAGTATTTATATCATGCCAAAGTACCAAAAACTGTTTATTTAGACCTACCAGACTATCATTTGTAAATATCTGTATATTATCCACAGGAGAGCACAACTGCTTGGCTATCTTCCACCGAACACTCCCTATGGTTTCATTACTGTGAGCCTGTAAAATAAAATTAGACACTGTTGTGAGATAATTTACTTATTCATTGAAACAACCATTAGTGAACATCTTCTATGTACCAGGCACTGTTCTAGAAGCTTGGAACACAACAGAAAACCCAAAGACAAGAATCTGCTCTTGCAAGGCTTCCCTCCTACTGCAATTAAATGTTCTATCCCATGCTCCAATCCCGCCCCATCATGCGTGGAGTAAAGTCTCAAGTCCTTCCTCTGCTGTATCTTCCACTCCTCCCCTTTCTCTCTGTGCTGTACTCACACCAGCCACCTTGCTTGCCTTTGTGCCTGATGCTCTCTTTGCCTGGAATGTTCTTCCAAGCAAACATCATTTACTCTGTCATTTTATTCAAGTATTTGCTCAAATGTCACCACCTGAGAGAGACCTTCCCTGTTCATCTTTATCTAAAAAATTTCATACATATCCATCATCCTCTACCAAATTATCTTGCTTTACTCTTACTTATTCTTATAACACTTAGTACCACATGACACTATACTATATATTTATTTATACATCTTCTTGTATCTCATAGTTTCGTTTCATTTCAGGCCTTGATTCTAAATTTGTTTACCAAACAAATCTTAGAACCATCATTCACGTAGCTATCTCAGTCAAGACTGTTCTTTATATATTTTTTTTCCTTTTTGTCTTTTTTACTGACCGGTAATGGGATCGCAACCCTCGGTGTCGCGCCCATACTGGGGACCGGCAACGGGATCGCAACCCTCGGTGTTGCGCCCGCACCGCGCTCAGCCAGTGAGCGGGAACCGGTCTCCACATGGGATCCAAACCCTCGGCGGGAGCGCCTCCGTGCTCCCAAGCGGCACACTCTCCAGTGCGCCACCGGGCCAGCCCAAGACTGTTCTTAAGAAAACAACAAGGCAACATGAAAATGGCTACAGAACTTAATGTAAACCTACCTCTACAGTGAAGGTGTCTTTGGTAGACTCATAGGTAACATTAAGAGTTAAAAGATGTCCATGAAATGAGGCACCATGAGGTAGAATAGTTCGTGGAACAGAGTAAAAATCCTTGAAAAAGATTAAGGCAAACGAGTCAGATGCACAGTGCCACCGTTAAACATGTCAAAAACACACACCTAACATATTTAGTCTGGTAACGTGATGAGTGAAATTGCTTTAAAAAGAAGAGAGGCTAACCTCTATAGTGATCACATAGCGTTCTGCCAGAAGCAGCAATCTCTCAATTATTACAAGTTTAGTGGATCTGTGGATTGAAAAATAAAAAGGTTTTAAATGTATTTGAAACCAATTGCTGATTTGAGCTCAATTCTAGCCTGGTTCACTAAAACCACAATCACAGTTAGCACTTACTGGTCAAAGACTGAAATTTGCAAAGATTAAACTTCCCTTCACCCAGTGGGGAAAATGGTTCAACCAGCTCACAACTCTGGCACAGATGGAATAAGGGAGGAGAAAAGTATGCCCCTCCCCACATTTCCTTTCTTCTTTTCTTAAACAGCTGGGAACCTAGGTCTCCAGGCCTATTTGTCCATCAATCCACCAAGAACGAACAATCGATGAGTTTGACTCTCATGATCTTACAACTAAAATATGCCACAGAATTCTGTAAAAACATGGAATCTGACAAAGTTCTAAACTGCCTGAAAATTAGAAGACAAATGCAAACCAGTAATTTTACCACAAATAAAAGTTACTGTTTGAAAATGACATCTGAGGTCTCTTTTAGTCAAAGACTTATGGAATCTTACCTATCATGTGAAATAACAGGACTGCAACATTCAGCAGCTTATACAGTCACAGCTCCTTTCTTTATTAAAGAGAACACTACAGGTATTAACGTTAAGAAATGAAAATCTAAGTGCTCTTAATTTAAGTATTTGCTATTCCAGAAAGTCTAGTTATTTCAAATAGGTATATTTTTAAAACTGAGAAGAGGTACTATCATTTTCCAACAATTGGTCTGGAATGCTGGTTAGCAATAATGGAAATTTCACTTTAAAACAGTTGGTTAAAAACATTTTAATAGTTCTATTAAAATACCTTTAACAGAGCTCTAAGTTCTTCCAATCTATGTGCAAGAACTAGAACTTGAAATTCAGATGAAAAATCTTTAGGAAATATCTAAGTGCTGTAATAAGTGAGCGAATTATTGAGTGAACTGTTTTAATTATGCTTTAATAATGAATTAAGTCACAGATACCATTGCAAAACACTGTACAGATGAGAGACTAACCCCTTCCGCCAAATAAGCTAGAACTATTATGGATACTAAAAAGTTCTTTCAAAACTAGTGAAATAAGATATACTACTACAATGTTTTGATTCAAATTCAACTTTGAAATTATACATTCTCATGAACTATTGATAGTTTGTAATGAGAATATTTTAAAGTTTAATGTGGTCTTTCTCTGTCGTCAGCCACATGTGAAATGATTCAGAATAAAAATCACTTAGTGAGAAAAAAAACAAAAAGCACACTTGTTTAAAGAGGTAGCAATCTGGAAATCCCAATCCAATAGCT
>NW_007744665.1:11795-13453 GCF_000696425.1 Galeopterus variegatus
GTCCGGTACGGGCGCGACACTGAGGGTTGCGATCCGTTGCCGGACATGAAAAAAGACAAAATGGAAAAAAAAAAAAATTAATCATAAGACACCACTTACATAAAAAGAAATTTATTTGTATATATCTAAATATGTCACTATATAAAAGGAAAATTCTAAAAAGGATATTCCAAACTGTTTAGTTGCTTCTGAGAAGTAGGATTAGAGGAAAAAGAATAAAATTTCATACTTAAAAGTACTGAAAAAAATGATTTTAAGTTTTCCCTACCATTCATAGTGATTTCATATGACTCCAATTTAAGAATTTTCTCCTTGAAGAGCTGCTGCTGAACATCACTCTCGAGATCATGCTGCCCTTTTGTAAACCATTCAAAACACATCTGTAAATAAGACAAATATTACTCTAACTAAAATTCATTTCAGGCAAATACATATTCCAAATTGGGAGAGTAAAGATAAATACTTCAAAAATTTATATTGCCAAAGTAACACTCAAAACTGAAGTGCCTGGAACTCTGAAACTAAATAAAGCAGTTACTAGCAATCTTTCCCCTAGATAATAAAAATATATATTCATATTTTTCATTCAATTTTATATTTGGGTTTTTACATCAACATTATTAAGCCTTACAATGTACTAGGCACTGTGCTAGGTATTATCACATAGTCCTTTCAACAATCCTATGAAGTAGTTACTATTATTCTGTAAAAAGAGATGAGGAAACTGATATTCACTTTTAGAAAGTGTCAAAGCAGGTGTTCTGTTACTGGTTTAATCTATTTTCAGCTGTTTAATTATAGTTTTAAAAATCTGTCCAGGCACTGATTCTTCTTCAGTGTTTCTGGGGTGCAACATCGTTACAGGAACTCAAAGTTTTCAGCTGGTAACATGAAGTTTCATGAGAGGGAAAAAAAACTAAAACATGCCTAGAATTCTTTATCTGTACTCACTTGGTTAAATTTGGTATTTTACCCAGAATGGTATCAAAATCATCAAAGAACTCACACATTTATTTATATCATGAATACATATTATATAAAATATTTTTCAGCACTCACAGTTCCTGGCCTATACTATTTTATATGTTCACGTAAACTGAAAAGTGTTTAGAATTAAAGATATGAGAGAGACACAAAAAAAGGTGACACGCACAAAAAAGTGAAATATTTAACTATTTCTGTTCTATTTTATCCATAATACTATCTTCTTACCTCTCTATCTAATTCACAAACATCCTGGCCAGTCACAAGACACTCCCAGATTTCCTTGGCACGATTCCAACCCAGATACAGAGTAGCTTCTTGCAAGAAAAATGCCAGAAATTTTAGATGCGCTTCTAAATACTGCAAAAAAGAAATAATGCTAATTAATTAACTCCAGGTATTCATACCTGTAAGCAATATTAAAGCAAAACAAAACTTTATAATTTTAAAAATAGCTTTACTTAATGCTTTTTCACACAAAGCATGTGTGAGAAATCTCTTTCCAAGTTGACAGTCCATAGAAGCTATCTCAAATCTATTCCAAATTCAGTTGACTTTAGATGTCAGTAAAATATAATTTCAGCAATCTGAAAGTAAGTCACCACAAACTCACAACTGATAAGATTTTTTACTAATTTTTCAAACGATAATATCACTAAACAATTGATTTGAAA
>NW_007744665.1:13932-16167 GCF_000696425.1 Galeopterus variegatus
ATGCTTTTTCACACAAAGCATGTGTGAGAAATCTCTTTCCAAGTTGACAGTCCATAGAAGCTATCTCAAATCTATTCCAAATTCAGTTGACTTTAGATGTCAGTAAAATATAATTTCAGCAATCTGAAAGTAAGTCACCACAAACTCACAACTGATAAGATTTTTTACTAATTTTTCAAACGATAATATCACTAAACAATTGATTTGAAAAATAAAACTCATTATCCACAAAATTGACAATTTTTATTTTGGATCAAAGACAAAGAATAAAATGTTTTTTTGCTTTATCATGTGCAATTCCTTGGTGATTTATTAAAGATTAACCCACAAATATCACTCTTATAAACTTTACTTTAAAATGACTACAGTCAACATACAAAACTGTTCCACCATTACCTCACACTACCTCTTTGTAGTTATACCCGACGAATACCATTTTTTACAGTTCAAGTAGGTCAAATGAATGATGTAAATCATGAAACAAAAGACAATGCCTGATACCTCCCGGTAAGTGTATCGGCCATCCACTAGTGTAGAACCATTTAAGCCTCCGGGCCCAGCCACAGCTGCCGCAAGTCGATGACAAGCTATCAAGCTTCCAGTTACCAATTTCACTATTTCAAAATTTTTCTTCAAATCTTGAATAATGCTCTTGGCAAAAACAACAAAAAGAAAAGTGGCATATGAATTTGCAGTTCTCATCTTGGTTTAATAAAAGCTTCTATTTTAGACTGTAGTCCTAGATGAGAGACAGCAAACATAAGAACTTACCCACTCACGTTTCTTACATAAAAGTAAATAAACTCAATCTGCTATATACATTTACTAGAGAATTAATAAACTTCTATCCTAATTTTTGGCAACCGAGAGTTTACTTAAAAAAAAAAAAAAAGAAAGAAAGAAAAGAAAAAAAATCTTTAAAAAGAACTATTTCACTTCCTGTATACTTTTCCAGATTTTTCTTCCCAAGTCCATTACACTGAGGACGCTCTAGTTCCTCAAACTAATCTTTTTGCAATACAAAATAATATGCCTTTGAATCTTTTCAAACAAATTTCTAGAATACCATTCTAACTTTTAAAAACTGATTTAATTATTTCAACAAATTAAGCATATAAAAAGGAAATGAGTTAGGGATATATCAAATGAAAAACTCCACAGAGATGAAGGCAGAATGATAAAACTCAAGATTATTAAATGATATAAATTATATTAATAACCATAAAGATGTAAGATAGTGACTAAACTCAGCAATTTTAGCCATGTTTTGTTATTATGAAAGGTTATGCTAGTAACTGTATAATAATCAAAAATAGCCATACTCTTACCTTGTCTTGCTTCTGATAGGTTTGTTTTATGAATGAGCGGGTAATTTCATGGAGTTGACGCAAAGCTGGTACCACCCATACAAACTGGGGATTATTAAGCTGAGATGACTAGAGTTAAAAAGAAGTTACATTAATTAAATTTAGAAATAAATGGCAGATTCATTTATCAGCTATAAGAAATTTACAAGTCAATTAGGTTTTGTTACACATTCTATTATTTTCCTTTTCAGATTGCTCATTTATAGCTTATCTCCATGCACTCATAATTCACTCTTCAACTTCTTATACTGCATGCAATTTCCTAAGCCAAGAACTGCAACAGGAGTGGATGTGAAGTGACAGTAAATGTACAGGGGTACATCAGCAAAAAACAGACAAGGAATTAGCAACTTCAGAGGATAGATTAAGTAGCAAAGGCTGCTAAGACATGTTGACATAATAAAATAAATTGATGGCAAATGCTTAACTTGGATAATACTGAACTGGCTGTTAAGTAAAATGGAATAAGAACCTGGTTTCTATACTGATATGATTAAGATACCAATGTAAGATCAAGACATTGATAGTGGTCTAAATATTAAAGAAAATACTCATGTTTGTATTTCCTAGTTAAAACAAATTCATAAGAGGTCATTCTATTTTTATTAATTATTACAGACACTTTACATTTATACTGTACTTTATATTTTTCAAAACCCTTTCAAATATATTATTTCTGAAACTGGTAATCCAGTTTTACATGGCAATCCAGACAGTCATAGTACAGGTATATAAAGTCTGATGTTCATGTAACAGACTTGAAAAAGAGAATTGCTTTTTAATAAATAGCATCTTTCAAACTATCAAATTTCAGTATGATATTTAGTAAGCATGTCACATTAAATACTATTAATCAACTGATTGATTA
>NW_007744666.1:0-710 GCF_000696425.1 Galeopterus variegatus
ATGATCTTCTTTCATTATTAGTAATCAATTTACTATCTTTACAAGGGTCTTTGAAAAACTTGATGTTTATTCTACCTTTCTTATTTCTGCCATGTATTCATTTGTGTGTGTGTATAATTTCCAACATGATAATTTTACTGATTATATATTTATTTATATTTATGTAATGTTCATAGATCTATTGTAATTTTGATCTTCATTTCTTTCTGCATTTCTGTCCTTCTTACTGAATAGCACTTTTTAAGACTTCACTTTAGTTAAGTAAATGTATACTGGTTATGATATACCTCAGTTTTTGTTTTACTGAAACATTTTATATTTAATTTTGAAAACATATGACATTATAAAATTCCAAGCTGGCACATGTTTTACTTCAGTACTTTGAGGATATTATTCTATTATTTTCTGGCTTTTGTTGTTTCTGTTGTCAAGCCAGCTGTTAGTCTATGTTTATATATTTAGTAATTTCCCTTTTTCCTCTCAATATTTTTATGATTTAAAAAATTTTACATTCCATTTTATTATAAGCAGTTTCACCATGAAGTGACTATGTGCGAATTTTTTCAAATACACATTTTCCCATCTGAGAGTTAGTAGAATTTATTGAATTTGTTTTTTTTTATTAGCTTTGGCAAATTCTCTTTCTTTCGCTTTCCAAATTTTTGCACTGACATTTTTTTATTCTCTTCTTCCAAGTTTCAAATTGCATC
>NW_007744666.1:1100-2590 GCF_000696425.1 Galeopterus variegatus
TTTCTTCTGAGGCCTCTCTCCTTGGCTTGTTTACCTTCATGCTGTGTCCTCACATGGCCTTTAATTTGTGAGGGCACGTCATTGGTATCGCTTTCTCTTATTATGATAAAAACAGTCCAAGCGGATTAGGGTCATACCCTTGTGAATTCATATAACTTTAATTACCTCTTTGAAGGCCCCATCTCCAAATACAGTCACATTGTAAGGCTTAAGGGTTAAAGCTTCCACATATGAATTTTGTGGAACGAAATTCAGTCTATAACACTATCTATTGAACAAATTATATATTCCACATTGTTTTGCAGTATAATCTTCATTATTTATAAATTCTTTATGCATTGTAAGCACTTGATTCTGATCTATTAGCAGCAAAGATTTGCCACAAAAAAGCAATATTTATTTTTTGTTTACATGTAATAGTATCTTACAAGTCTTCTACTTTACTCTCTGAGTTTTCAGACATATAAATTTTATAGCTAACAGGTAATATTAACATACTTTCTCCTTGAATTAATTCTTTTGATAAAATTTAATAAGTGGGCCAAAAGGTTTTATGTTTATATTTAAAATCTGTGGGGCCGGCCCGGTGGCGCACTGGATAAGTGCGCCGCTTGGGAAGCGCGGCGGTGCTCCCACCCGAGGGTTCGGATCCCACATACAGACCGGTTCCCGCTCACTGGCTGAGCGAGGCGCGGGAGCAACACCGAGGGTTGCAATCCTGTTGCCGGTCCCCGGTCCGGTACGGGGGCAACACTGAGGGTTGCGATCCGTTGCTGGACACGGAAAAAAACAAAAGACAAAAAAAAAAAAATCTGTGAATATAGGATTGTTTCTGATCATCTTTAGAAGAGAGCAGCTATACTTTATGATCTATACTTGATAGGTATGGCTCTTTTTAAATTACTGCACCACTTTGAATCCCTTTGGCCCCTATGATATCATATTGTACAATTTTGTTTTACTCATAATATTAAGAAAACTACTGTTTGACAAGGTAAAGAAAGAATAAAAAGCAGTATAATATTGTTGAATGATTATCAAGCCAATAGTAGAACTGGTTTTTAATTTTAATGTTTCTCTTAACTAGATGGCATGCTACAATAAATTACTGAGTTTCTGAGTTTCATATTTCTTTTTGGTGAAATTAAATTAATAGAGCCCTCTTTGACTTCATCATGACCATATTTTAAATAAAGAGAAAAGATTTTTAAAAATGCATAGTAAATCAGTCTACAAGTAGCAACATGCTGCATAGATACTTTTAGTACCCTATTAAATTAAGTAGGTAACTTGAAAGAAATAGAAAGTAATAGCTTATAGTTTTACCAACCTGTTGAAAGTAAATTCTATCAATGGATATAAGCCTCTATGTAGAATGGCAAACATCATAAATGGGCTCTAATCTCCCTAATAAATATGATAACTAAGGAAGATCATACATGTTAGGAATTATATAAATTCTTCATTTAAAATAACTATATAGTTATTTT
>NW_007744666.1:4026-6326 GCF_000696425.1 Galeopterus variegatus
ATTATCTTGCTGTTGATTTTGTACATTAATAGCACCATTGAGTAGATGCAACAGGGACCATATGACACATAAAACATAGAATATTTCCTATGTACCCTTTACAGAAAAATAAATCTCCTTCTCTCCAATATTCATTATTGTATTTATATAAATTTGTGTATGTACATGTATTTTTTAAGATGTATGAGAAGGAAAGTTGTTTCCTTGCTGTAATAACTGATTTTTTTTTCTTTGTTTTGTTTTGTTTTGTTTTGTTTTGTTTTCTCAAGTCTCAGTTGATATTCTCAGTTTATAGTTAAGGCATTGGAATTAATGGAATGGATATTGTTCATTTGAAAAGGGAAATTCTTAAGAGTATCAGAATGAAGTTTCTGCTTTTACCCTGTTCAGATATTTCCAGCTTGATTCCAGATGCAGTGATAAAAGCCAGCATATTTTGCATTACATTGCCATTTATAGTTGCAAAATACTTTATAATACATTCATTCAGAAGGTAAGCTTACAACATACATATGACCATAATTTGACTATTTTTGCAGCTGTCTCAACCACTGTTTTCCTAATAGAAGGAAATCAAGTTTACAAGTTGCTTAGTTGTTAAAGAGATTATAGTTCAAAAGGTGCTTTTACGTAAGACTTTGAGATGTGTCTATAAAATATCAAAGCAACCTGGTGATAAGATATTTGAGGCAAACATTAGTAAACTTAATGCGTTTGCTTGAATTGACAAGGTGTTTGACTCAACTGGCGGGTCAGTTTACAACTTTTTATTTTATTTTATTTTTTAATTTACTAGTATACAATGTAGTTGCTTTTCATGTCCCTTTGCCAATTCCTCCTTTTTGCACCCCCCCTTTGCTCCCTCCCACCCCCTGCATCAACATCATATGTGTTCAATTGTCTTAACATGTTCAAGGAATTGTGATTGTTGCATCTTCCCCACCACACAAATTTATTTGTTTGCATATTTATTTATTTTTATTTATTTATTTTTTATTAGCTCCCACAAATAAGTGAGAATATGCAGTATGTCTTTTTCTGTGCCTGGCTTGTTTCACTTAATGTAATTTTCTCTAAGTCCATCCATGTTGTTGCAAATGGTAGTATTTTATTTTTTTTATAGCAGAGTAGTATTTCATTGAGTAAATATACATTTTCCTTATCCACTCATCTGCTGATGGGCATTTAGGCTGGATCCAACTCTTGGCTATTGTAAATAGCGCTGCAGTAAATGTGGGAGTACAGGTATCCCTTTAACATGATGATTTCCATTCCTGTGGGTATATTTCCAGAAGTGGAATAGCTGAGTTATATGGTAGATCTATCTGTAATTTTTTGAGGAACCTCTATACCATTTTTCCATAAAGGCTGCAACATTTTGCAGTCCCACCAACAGTGTAGGAGGAGTCCTTTTTCTCCACAACCTCACCAGCATTTATCATTCTCAGTCTTTTGGATATAAGCCATCCTAGAGTGAGATAGTATCTCAAAGTGGTTTTGATTTGCTTTTCCCGAATGCTGAGTGATGTGGAGCATTTTTTCACGTGTCTGTTGGCCATTCGTTTATCTTCCTTTGAGAAATGCCTATTCAGTTCCTTTGACCACTTTTTAATTGGATTATTTGTTTTTTTAATGTTACGTTGTTTGAGTTCCTTGTATATTCTGGATATCAATTCTTTGTCAGATGTGTAGTTTGCAGATATTTTCTCCCACTGTGTTGGTTGTCTTTTCACTCTGTTAATTGTTTCTTTTGCTATGCAGGAGCTTTTTAGTTTGATATAATCCCATTTGTTTATTTTTTCTTTGGTTGCCTATGCTTTTGGGGTCATATTCATAAAGTCTGTACCCAATTCTACTTCCTGTAGTGTTTCCCCTATGTTTTCTTTCAGGAGTTTTATTTTTTTAGGACATATATGTAAGTCTTTAATCCATTTTGAGTTGATTTTGGTATATGGTGAGAGGTACAGGTCTAGTTTCTTTCTCCATACGAATGTCCAATTTTCTCAGCACCATTTATTATACTACAAAGCTATAGTAACCAAAACAGCATGGTACTGGCATACAAACAGACACACAGACCAATGGAATAGAATAGAGAATCCAGAAATCAACCCATATGCCTACATCCATCTGATCTTCAAAAAAGGCACCAAGTCTACATAATAGGGAAGAGACTGCCTCTTCACTTTACAACTTTTTAAACTAAAAAAGTTGTACAAGACAAAAACAGTTAAAAATCTATTACAATTTTATTTTCAATTTTTCTTTTGTTAAGAGACTAGGATACATATTTAAGCATA
>NW_007744666.1:7370-8931 GCF_000696425.1 Galeopterus variegatus
TAAGGTTAATTACCACATTATTAATTAAACAAAATAATCAAACATTTTAAGAAATTATTTTGTGGGATAACTTAAATGTTTAGGATAATTTAATTGTTCTTGTTTAATTGTCATGTTCTTCCATCTTAAAATAGATTATGTTTTAAATTTTTAAAAATCTAGTTATAAGAACAAAAGATCAAGCAAATGTAGTAGCTTCTAAATACCAAATTATTTTTAGAGTAATAAAATATATTTTTTTCTAAACGCAAATATGGAATATGGCTGTTGTCGATACTAACAAATGGTAATATTTGAATTCTGACTTCAGAGTCCATATTTAACCATTCTTCTATACCACATCTCAGAAGGAACATTTTTATTTGAGTGCAATAAAAATAGAAAACATGTAAAAAATTATGTATGTAATTCTAAATTTGATATAATTACATACTCACAAAATATATATTGTCTTCCATACAATTTTAAGTTCCGTGTGTCAGTAATTCTCTAGAGGATCTGAATTGGTTTTCCCTTTATGATTCTTATTAGATAAGGTAGGGCTTTGAGGTTGATGCATGTGACTTTTGGCAAATATAAATCTACACTGAGACTAGAAAGAAAACACCAGTACAGAACAATCATTCTTAGTGCCCAGATAGTGGTTCCTAATACCATTCTCCAACAAAAGAAACCAAAATTCCTTGAAGAATGGCTAACTCCAGATCTGAGGCAGAAAATGTACAAGAGGAGCCTAGAGTACCTTATAATGTCAGAAAGTAAGGAAATGCTGTAAAATAAACAAAACAAATCACAGCAATGGAGTTATCTGAAAGGGATGCAATTGAAAGCCAACTGAAAGAGCTTCTGATGGCCAAAGATGGAATGATTTGAACAACAAAGCAGTATTGAGTTGTGACCTAAAGTGTAAAATAAATGTTCCTGAGTCCATACTGATATAAGCAAATTATTCAATAGATAAATAAATAGGGATAACAGACAAATCTCCTATGCAGAATAATCCCAAATAATTTAGGTAGATAATATAACCCCTAACGAGGTAGAACATGACTCCCACTTCTTAAATGTGGGCTGCTGTATAGATTGATCTCTTCCAAAGAGTACAGTATAGAAAAGGGAGAAAGGAATAACTTTATTATAGAGAAATCTGACAAATACTACTCAGACAGGTGATTAAGTTAATTTCAGCAGGGATAAGTCAGCTTGTTAGTAACTACCTTTGATATGATGTGATGATAATGGCTTTGTAACTCTAATTGTCTCCTAAAAATCCGTAACTTTAGTCTAATCATGGGAAAATGAGAAGACATTTCCAAACTAAAGAACATTCTAAAAAAATACCTAATACTCCTCAAAACTGTAAAGGTTATCAAACAGCAAGGAAAGCCTGTGAAACCATCACAGCCAAGAGGAGTCAAAAGAAACATGATGATTAAATGTAATGTGGCAACCTATGTAGTATTTTGGAACAGAATGAACACATTGATTAAAACTAAAAGTTCTAAAGTTGGGGTTTAGTTAATAAAAATGTGTCAATACTAGTTTATTTAATTGTGACAAG
>NW_007744666.1:10695-11508 GCF_000696425.1 Galeopterus variegatus
ATAAAGATCCCACAAAAAATTGTTAAAATTAATAAGCAATTTCAGCAAAGTTGCAAGACACAATGTAAACACACAAAAATCAGTTGCATTTATACACACTAAGAATAACTAATCTGAAAAGTAAATTAAGAAAACAATCTCATTTACAATAGCATCAATAGAAATAATATACTTAGGAATAAACTTAACTGAGTAGGCAAGATTGTACACTGAAAACTAAAAAACATTGTTTAAATAAAAATGATACATATAAATCTGAAAATATCTCATGTTGCTGTATTGGAAGATTTAATATTGTTACAATGCCCATGGTCCCCAAAGTGACTATAGATTCAGTCTAATCCCTATCAAAATCCATAAAGCATTTTTGCAGAAATATATAAAACATCCGAAAATTCATATGGATTCTCAATAAAAATTGAAAAAGAATAAAGTTGGAAGTTTCACACTTCCTGATTTCAAAACATACTAAAAAGCAACAGTAATCAAGATTGTATGATACTGGCAGAAAGGAAAATAGACCAGTAGACTAGAATGGAGGTCCAGCAATAAACCCCCGCATGTATGGTATATGGACAAGAGTGACAGGACTATGCAGTGCGGAGAGGACAGCCTCTTCAACAATGGTGTTGGGAAAACTGGACATCCATATGTAAAAGAATAAACGTGAACCCTTATCTTACACTATACACAAACAATTTTAAGAAGTTAAAGATCTAAATGTAAAGCTAAAAACTATGAAACTCCTAGAAGAAAACGTAGAGAAAAAGTTTCAGGGCATTTGATTTGGCAATGATTTCTTTGATATGACAC
>NW_007744666.1:11665-12177 GCF_000696425.1 Galeopterus variegatus
GAAAACGTAGAGAAAAAGTTTCAGGGCATTTGATTTGGCAATGATTTCTTTGATATGACACCAAAAGCATAGTTAACAAAAGCCAAAAGACAAGTGGGACTACATCAAATTTACAAACTTCTGTGGATTAAAGGAAACAGAGTGAAATGGCAATCTACATAATGAGAGAAGATATTTTCAAATCATATATCTGGTAAGGGGCTAATGTACAGAACTTAAAAAGAACTCCTACAACTCAAAAACAACAAAAACATCCTGGTTTGAAAATGGGCAAAGTTCTTGAATAGACATTTCTCAACAGAAGATATACAAATGGCCAAGAAGCATATGAATATATGGTTGACATCAATAATCTTGAGGAAAATGTAGTCTAAACCAAAATGAGATATCACTTCACAATCATCAGGATGACCACTTTCAGAAGAACGGAAAATGAAAAGTATTAGCAAGGATGAAGGAAAATTAGAACCATTGTGCACTGTTGATAAAAATGTGAAATGGTGATGCTATTA
>NW_007744666.1:12456-14748 GCF_000696425.1 Galeopterus variegatus
ATGAAGGAAAATTAGAACCATTGTGCACTGTTGATAAAAATGTGAAATGGTGATGCTATTATGGAGCACAGTATGGAGATTCCTCAAAAATTAGAATTAGAGGTAGTTTGTCATTCAGCAATCCCACTTCTCTCTCTCTATATATATATCCAAAAGAATTGAAAACAGAATCTTGAAGAGGCATTTGCACACCAATGTTCATCACAGAATTATTCACAATAACTAAGAGATGAAAGCAACACAAATGTCCATCAATGAATAAATGGATAAAGAAAATGTGGTATATGCATACAGTGGAATAGTATGCAGCCTTAACAAAAGGAAATCCTGTCACAAACTACAACATGGATGAACCTTGACGATATTACGCTAAGTGAGATAAATCAGTCACAAAAAGACAAATGCTGTATGATTCCACTTACATGAAGTATCTGAAGTAATCAAACTCAGAAACAGAATAAAATGGTCATAGCCAAGGGTGAAGGGAATTAGCGTTTAATGTGTATAGAGTTTCAGCTTTGCAAGATAAAAAAGTTCTAGAGATTTGTTGCACAACTATATGAATATGCTTAACACTACAGAACTATATACTTAATAATGGTTAAGATGGTAAATTTAATGTTATGTGTTCTTAACAATAATAAAAAAGACTTCAAATCTGTCTATTTTTACTGGGCTGGGTAGATTATCCCTTTTTATATAGAAAAGCAGACACAGGGAGGGGAAGTTTAATTGACGATACTCTTGATAAATTTAAATTTTTAAAGAAGCTAAAAGTTGTATCTATCTGGAGAGTCAGTGCACAGTGAATAAAACGACTCAATTATCTATTTCTGAAGAATAATTTGTAGATACACTATGACTTTTATTAATTTATTTAATTCTCAGCTCAAACGCCAAATCCTCAGAGAGACTGTCCTTATCATCCATCATAAGACAATCTTGTCTACTACTCTATTCTGTCCTACCCTGTTTTACTTTCTTCCTAATACTTACAATAGATTATTTATTGTTTTTTTTTTTTTTTTTGCTTTTAGTTTATATCCTCTCTCAAGAATATAAGCTCCGTGTAAGTAAAAACCTTGTCTGTATTATTTATCTCTGTATTCTCAATATGCAGGCTAGTATTTGTCATATGGTGGGTGTGTAACATGGATATTTGTGCACTAAATGAATTCATTTTAACCAAGACAAAATAGAGAGTATGATCTTTTTCTGGACTTCCTTATGAACTGTTTAGGTTGTTGATTTTCTAAGAATATGATCAGTTTCAACATAAATATTATTTCTGTTTAGGAAAATGTAGGTGTATGTGAAGGGGACACTTCATTGGATACTGCTAGGGAAACCCTTAGACACGATCCCTATTTAGCCGTGTGGCCGAGACTGTGTGTTGTTAACCAATATCCATTCTTCCCTTCTTGTTCACAGGAGATCCCTATTGTATTTAGGGTAGAAATACATCCAGCTAGAAGATCTTTTACCCCAGACTTTCTTGCAGCTAGGTATGACCATTCAATTATTTCTGATTAATGAGAGATATAGACAGATGTCATTGGACTTTCCAAAAGGCTTCTTAAGGGAACCTGAATTGCTTCTTAATGTTTAAGCTTACAGAAATTATTTTAAACTTTTCTTCATTTCTAAGAGGAGCATTCAAAGATACAAATCTCTCCGCAAACGTTGCTTTTACAATATCTCACAAATTTCAGTGTGTTTTCATTTTCACTATCCACCTGCATTTTCCATGTCTTCTTTAGTTAGTCACTTGTATTCAGTTTAACTCACCTTTATCAAAGTCAGTGCCTGCACATAATGAAAGACATTAATCAAATATTGAATCAAATGTTTAAATACTGCTTTAGTAAAAAGCATCTTGACATAAGTGATATTCAAAATGAGTGCCATGAAAGCTTCAAACCTTTCTCCTTGTCAAAAGCAGACTTTAAAGTATGCCAAATGGTATTTTTTTTATCAGTAATGAATTATGCAAAGCTAAAATAAAATTTCTAGATTTGCAAAGATAGATTTAAATTGCAATTGCAATTAAAGCACACACAAAGAAAGGTGAACGGATTAGAAATCTCTCTTTGCTGTTACAATAAATCTAGAGAAGATTGTAAGGCTATTTATGAATCTGTGTCCTGTCAGTATTTTATGTCAGTGAAATCATTTTGCCTGAAGCTTTCCTGTAGCAAAAAGCTTCAAAGAAACTTCATATGGCCAGTTGCTTAGAAGACAAATGTTATAGTTAAGCCAAATAATTAGTAAAAAACAGGTCTCAGAATTCTT
>NW_007744666.1:15646-16167 GCF_000696425.1 Galeopterus variegatus
TTAGAAGACAAATGTTATAGTTAAGCCAAATAATTAGTAAAAAACAGGTCTCAGAATTCTTTGAAAATTTGATGAAATAGAAGTTTTTGTTACATCTTAAGTTTTCTATAATTTATATACAGTACATATACCTCTAACGTATTTTCAACATGGAAAACATGTTAAAAAGTAATTTCATTTTAGAATACACATATTAAATTAAATATATTGTTAAAATACATAAGATGGGTGACAGGAGACAGCGCGATCCCGTGAGCTGTGCACTGTGATACCAGAGTATTGATTGCATTTCCAAGAGCAACAAAAGGCGAATAATTCTTTCAACAACGATCCTACATTGACAAACAAGCGGCAGCAGGTTCGAGGTTTTGGGGCCGACACAGAGGAGGACTCCTGAGAGCACCCAAGCCCGGCTGCGGGAACAAGCGATCAGCCCAGACAACAAAAGCCAGGAAAGCCGGCAAAGGACTGCGCAGAGGTGGAGTGAAGTGTGCCAGACCGGCCCAACTCTGCGAGTTCTG
>NW_007744667.1:0-913 GCF_000696425.1 Galeopterus variegatus
GTGGGAGCGTCGCTGCGCTCCCAAGCGGCGCACTGTAGCAGTGCGCCACCGGGCCGGCCCTGGCCCTTACCTTTTAAAACTATTGCTTTGATGACACGTATGCAGTTATTTCCCAGGAGTTCATGGGAAATGCTTTCATATTAATTTCTTGTATTTCCTGTTTAGAACTATATATACGAATGATTTATCATGTTATCTTAACTTGTAGAATCTACAGGATCATTTACTTCTTTTGGTCTAACTCACTTTATCTTCTGTTATTACTCTAACCTTTCCATTATAGTAGAGAAAAATATATGCACTGATACCTATTCTACCCTCTGTTTAGAGGTACTGATAAATCCATGTGTTCTGTTGTGTTTCCTAAATGGCACATGTCATAAGATGACAGAATTTCAGTATAGAAAATACTCTATGAAGATTTCTTATATTTGCCAGGCGTATATGATATCACTTGTGACTTCTTCCTTAATATTTGGCTCTGTTTGGCCCCTTCTCATCTTGGCTTCCTTGGTACTTTTTCTTCCTAAGTATCTTTCTTAGATTTTTTTTTCTTTAATCTTTGCAGTTCCGTGTTCATTCTCTCCTATGGTTATTAATCCTGGTTGTGTCAAAAGGCTCAATCTGAACCTTCTCTTTCTGTGCATCTCTGTGTATTCCCTTAGGGAACTTATCTACTAACAATAGCTACTGCTCGTATATTACAAAGCTTTACCATTTACAGCATGTTTTCATTTGAGCTTTATTATAATAGAATCCTGTATTTGGGTGATACCATCATCATTTTATTGATGAAGAAACTTCGTCTCAGAGAAGTTGTCATTTGCTCAAAATTATGCATCTAGCAATTAGTGGAGCCAACATTTAATCTTAGTCTTCTGATTCTAGATCCCCTGCTCCTACCACCACACCC
>NW_007744667.1:923-2051 GCF_000696425.1 Galeopterus variegatus
CCTGTTGATGTACCTGTGAGTTGTTTCCAGTTTGGGTCTATAATGAGTGAAGCTGCTGTGAGTATTCTTGTTTATGTCATTTGGTAGACTTATGTACTTGTTTCTCTTGGGTATATACCTAGGAGTGGAATTGCCGGGTCATGGGGTAGGGCGTATATTTAAATGTCGGAGACACTGCCAGTTTTCCAAAGTGATTGTACCAGTGTGTACTCCTTCTAGCAATGTATAAGCGTTCCAGGTGATCCACATCCTCAGCAGCACTTGGAGTTGTAGATCATGGTAGTTTTAGCCTTTCTGGTGGGTATGTAGAGGTGTTTCGTGGTAGTTTTAAGTNTTTTTTTTTTTTTGGTGGGAACTGGAGTATTTTAAATTCAATTCCAGACCTCATATCATTTTACACATAAGTACTTTACTTGGTATCTTTAGTAGATAAGGACTTTTTTAAAATCACAGTGTTTTTAAAACTAGCAAAATTGGACGTAATTCCTTAATATTCAATAAGTAGTCTGAACTACTTTCACATTTTCTCAGTGCCATTCTCTGTTCTCATTCAGAGTTTATGTAAGGTTGGTGTTACTTTTCTCTTAAAATATTTGGAAGAATTCACAGTGAAGCCATCTGAACCTGGAATTTCCTTTGTGGGAATTTCTTTTTTTTTTTTTTTTAACTTTTTTAATCGATGTATAATTTACAATAATCTTAGTATTAAGTGCTCTAATCTTTAGTGTGTAGCTCAGTGAATTTTTTCATATGTGTACACCCGTACAACCACTGCCCTGATCAGATGTAGAATATTTCCAGCACCCTAGGAGGTTCCTCGTGTTCCTTTGCTATCAATGCCACCCTCCAGAGATAATTACTGTTCTGATATCCATCACAGTAGGTTTGTTTTGGCTATTTTTCAGTGTCATACAAATGAAGTCTACAGTATTTACTCTTCTGTGGTGTCTTTTGCTCAACATAATGTCTGTGAGATTAATCTGTGTTGTGTTATCAGTAGTTTATTCCTTTTTATTGTTATGTAGTATTCTGTTCCACAAATATGCCACAGTTTATTTATATCTTCTCCTGTTGATGTACCTGTGAGTTGTTTCCAGTTTGGGTCTATAATGAGTGAAGCTGCTGTGA
>NW_007744667.1:2914-5478 GCF_000696425.1 Galeopterus variegatus
CAGCAGTGCGCCACCAGGCCGGCCCTTTTCCTTACTTTTTAATGAGGTATCTTTTTCTGAATGATTTGTAGGAATTCCTTATATAATTTGGATATAAGTCCTTTCTTAGTTATATGTATTGTTAATATCATCTCCTAGTCTGTGGAGAATACTTTCTCCCAGTCTTTCTTAATGGTGTCATTTGAAGAAATCGTAATTTTAATGAAGTCCAGTTTTTAATTTTTTTCTTTTATGGTTAGTGGTTTGTGTTGAAACTTTTGTCTACTCCAAGGCCATAAAGATACTACTCTAGGTTTTCAGTTAGATTTTACTCTTCACATTTATGTCTAATTTATCTCAATTCTTGTTTATGTTGTGAGGTGTAAGGGTCAAGGGTCATTTTTTTTTCCTATACAGCTATCCAGCTCACTCAGAACCATTTCTTGAAAAGATAATTTCTCCTGCCTAGTATTTTTAATATCTCTTGGAACTCATCACTTCCTTTTAATTTTTACAGCTTGTTGGGCTTTTATTATTTCATACGTAGTTGATGACATTAGAAGTTTAGATTACTGTTAGCTGACCTTCATGTCCGTTCTCCCATTTTCAGTCCATTATACACACAGCTGCTGGAATAATGTTTTTCTAATGTTATTTGTAATTTTTGGTTTTTGTTCAGGAAATAAGTGATTCTACATTTTCTATCATATCAAACATTAACTCTTCAGACTAGTTTTCAAAGTTCTGTTTCCCTCATCTTTCCCAAAATCTTACTAATCCCAATATCTTCCCTTGCCAATATAATTTTTTTGTCAACCCTAAAGTCAAATTGTTTATTTCTGTGCTTTTGCACAAACCATTCCTTCTTCTTTGGAGGTCTGTCTTTGCTAGTTCCTCAGAAGCTTTTAGAATCAGCACTCCCTGGTTTTGTTTTGCTTTTCTTTTTCTTTTTTTTTTTTTAATTTATAAATATTTTTATTTTATTTTTAATTAATTAATTAATTAATTTTATTTTATTATTTTAACTTCTCAATATACATTTTAGTTGATTTTCATGACCCTTTACCCCTTCCTCTTTTCCTTCCCTCTCCCCTCGCCCCCCACATCATATCTGTTCACTTGTCTTAACAAGTTCAAGGAATTGTTGTGATTGTTGTGTCTTCTTCCCCTCTACCACCCTTTATTTGTTTCTGTGTTTATTTACTTATTTATTTTTAGCTCCCATAAATAAATGAGAACATGTGGTATTTCTCTTTCTGTGCCTGACTTGTTTCAACTTAATATAATTTTCTCTAAGTCCATCCATGTTGTTGCAAATGGTAATATTTCATTCTTTTTATAGCAGAGTAGAATTCCATTGTGTAGATACACCCCATTTCCTTATCCATTCATCTGATGATGAACATTTGGGCAGGTTCCCACTCTTAGCTATTGTAAATAGTGCTGCAATAAACATTGGAGTACAAGTATCCCTTCGGTATGATGATTTCCATTCCTCTGGGTATATTCCCAGCAATGGTATATCCTGTCAGTATGCAGACACCCACAATACTTGTTTTTGCTATTACAGTAAACTTACTTTTCAGTTGTTTTGCAAATGCTGGGGTTTTTTTTGTTAGAGGGTAAGCTGTTTGAGGGCAGGAACTGTATATTTCCTCTTACTGTTTCTACAGAGAACCATAGAATTCTCCTTACAGTGCTTCCTCATAGAATAGATGCTCAATTAAAATTGAGTGACTGATGAGATTACCTAATATAGGTTTATTTTCATTTTAGCAACTGTATTTTGATAAAAACTAGAATTGCTATCATCTCTTCATGAACATCAGCCAATGGTTATATAATAAGAGGATTTTCTCCTCCTGTATTTTATAGTTATATATCTGACATTCACTTGCCTTGTTATGTTCTAGGTGAAACTGACTTTCTCTTTTGTCTTTGCGTGTATGTGACTGCAGCACTGATGCGGGTGACAGCCCTGTTGGCACCACCACTGCAGCCAACCTGGAACAGCCTCAGGTTATCCCCTCTCAGGGTGACCTTCTGGGGGATCTTTTAAACCTTGACCTTGGTCCACCAGTCAATGTGCCACAGGTATCCTCCATGCAGATGGGAGCAGTGGATCTCTTGGGAGGAGGACTGGATAGTCTGGTAAGCATCTTTCTTCTCCCTTTATTTTGGCTATTTTTAGTTCTTGATATGCTAGAGAACTTTAAATTATTCAGCTTTTTAGAACTAGACCTTTCCTCGATGAGCAGTAATGTCCTTAGATAAAGGACAGGATTATTTGTCTTTAGAGAGTTAATTATAATACTGTTCATCATCAGTAATGGGGTATGTCTGCAAGCGTACAGGAGTATTTTGTTGACCTGTCTGTAAGTAGAACTTTTGATATTTAACCAACCTATTGTTCAGCAATCTGAATGTTTATTTAGTATTCTTTCCAGAGTTTATTATTGCTCTTGCTTCTTAACTCTGGATAGCCCCTGAAAATTCTTTTGACCTGAACAGCATTAAAGTGGCCTTGCACAGAACTTCATCCTATTTCGAGGCTTTCAAACCTTTGACTTTTTTTTTTTTTTTTG
>NW_007744667.1:8235-16170 GCF_000696425.1 Galeopterus variegatus
TGCGTCCCAGTATATATTTTTTCAAAATTTCCCACCCTGTTTCTTACAGGTTTTTTTTTTTTTAACCTTTAAGACATGAGCTATTTTATTAATAGTTTTGAGTTGTTCTAGCCTATAGGAAATTCATAATATATACTAATTTTGCACCTTAATTTTTTTTCTTTAGAGGAGCTTTGCAGTGATTTAAGAGCTTAGTTTTTAGAGTTTGTGTTGTGAGAAGAGATCTTTGTAAGTAGTTGCCCAATTTTGCCCACTAAATTTTTCAGCCGTCTTTTTATCAATGCATAGGTTTAGTCAAGGCTGGCCTCAGTCAGTTTTGGGAATAATTACCAATTATTTAGTGCCAGTCCCTGTGCTAGAACTTTTATAATTTCTATTCCTCAAAACAACCCAACAAGGTAATTGGTATTGGGCCTCATTTTACAGAAAACTGAAGGTCACATAATGTGTAAGTCTCAGAAGTGAGATTTGAACCCAGGACTTATTCAAAACTTCAGTTTATACTCTTTTCACTGTTCTGTGATTCCTCCAGTTTGTTTGTTATTGTCACCCTGTAGAATAGAGTCCAGTTTCACTTTCCTTTGGTCCTTCTGAAACTGGGTTACACAATCTCCGGAGTACACAACAGAGTGTAGGATGCATTTGTAGCTGCAGGATAAACATGGCTCATCCTCTTGCAGTGTCAGTCATATTGATGATAAGTAATGTAAACACAGAATAAACACTTATAGCTATGGCTTAGAATGTAAAATTGCATGACTGTTTAAGATAAAGCAGAAGGCTTGCTTGCCCTGGGCCTCTCCATGGTGTTCCTCTCAGGTGCCTTGGACATATTAGTTTGGGCTAGTGTGTGACTAGAAGGCATATGAAAATTTGAGGACTGTAGAAGTGTATTCACTCATGAAAAGAGAGACTGGATAAGTTCATGCATTTTTCTGGAAAGAACAAGATTATTCATCTTATTCTCTTTTAAATAGAGCCAGGAAACCTTATTTTCCCATCTATTTGGCAATGAGCTATGAAAAAGCACTAGTACTTTGAGGATAATTAAATGATGTGCAGGCATTCTTCTGCTGAAAACTGGCTATCAAAACCACTCAAATAATACATATTCTCTCTAGAAAGGGCTTTGGCGGGGGGTGGGGGGCAGTTTATTCCCCACTCTTGGTTCTATTCATATGTGTTGGCAATGTCGATACAGATACTGTGCTCTAGGCCAATTGGTAAACAATTTTGTCAGCCTTCTATCTTTTTGGTGATTATTTTCTTCAATAAAATGGTTCATTTTAAAATTGTCTCCCAAGAAATATTGCCAGTAGCCATACTTATATGGTTACTAGAACATTCATTCATTCAATAAATAAATATTTGAGTCTTACTATATGTTAGGCTCCATTCTGTGTACTAGAAATACAAGTTGTGAACAAAACAGTCCTTGCAAGCTTGCATTCCAGTGGTGGGATACAAATTATAAATCCGTATATAGTGCAGTAGTAAATGCTGTAAAGGAAAATGAGGTGGGATGCAGAGCTTCTCCTGTGGCTTTTGCTGTGTTTAACAATGAGTTCTGTCTTACCTACAGACCTGTAGTGGTCATTCTAAGGACTTTTTATCCCATATCAGGAAATAATCTGTTACATCCCCCTACTCTTCTGTTGATAGAAACCTTTTCCTGCTCAAGTTAGGGATTTTCTGATGCTTTTGTATGATTTCAACTCATGTATACTATTCCATATCAAGCCTACTCTTAACCAGCAGTGTTTAATAGCTTTTGCATGGTTACAGAGTCTTTTCACCAATTTGATTAGTTATATTTTATGATCCTTTTCTGAATAGCTTTTTGAAGATCAGATTAAAATTTGCAGTCCAATAGCTGAAAACCATGCTTTCACTTAGGAGATGCTGTGTGCCTTCTAAAGTCTAAACCCTGATAGAAAAAACACAGATTGATGTTTTTGATACCAATAGGATTTTAACAATAATAAATTTTATTGTTTGTGATGGGAATCATTGTATACTATTTTTACATGATTCCATTGACTCCTGAATAACAGAGCTATTGGTAAGCCATATGACTTGGAGCATTCCTTAGATTTGCTTCAATTTAGTAAATTCTGGAAAGCATCAGATAAAAGAGTTGATAGCTCTAGACAGCTGCGTAGAATGTCTGAGCTTAAGATCTACACCTATAATTAAGAGAATGTCTTCGGATACCCAGACAGCTCCCAGTTTTAGAAGCAGATGTACTTTGGACTGGCCAGATGTACCTTAAAGGGGCTAACCCAGATCAGTTATTGTGATAATTTGTGGGAATTTTTTTTTTTTTTTTTTGTCTGCTCAATGGCCATCTCTTTTGATATTCCTCTATAAAAGATTTTCTTCATTTCTTTCCTTGGAATTAGGCAGACTTGTTTCCTTATGGAACTTCTGTCTTGAGTTCTTTCTGTTTCTGCTATTATAGCATATTGCCATTGAATGAGGATATTTCCTGAACTAGAGCCTATATGCAGGCTCAGCTCTCAAATTTCTGGCTCTATATGATTCTGCTGCAGAGCCCATGTAACCATACTGAAATTCCTTTAGCTCATAAGTTACAATAAGTGATCATAGAATCACTGCTTTCCATCCAGTTACTGAATTAATAGTGCAACAACACATTATTGTTCAACATATATAGTTCAACATGAACTGAGTACCATTCAGCACTACTTCAGACATGGTAAAGAGACCACTCTTTGGCAGTAGCCAAATGTTAGTATTATTCTTACTGCCATTTAATGACTACAACTACCATGCTTTAGATTGGGGACTGGGGAAAACTGTACAACTAGCAAGAACATTTGGACTTGGGTATCAGCTACAGACCTTTAGGAAAATTCTGCTCTATTTTTAGCATTTGAAATATTTTTTTTTTCTGAAATTGGCACTTCTCCCCTTTTCTTCCTGTATCCTGATTTAGTTGGCCTGTAGTTGACATTTTTTTATGGAAAAAATGGCAGCCTCAGTAAGGCAATCCTGGGAACAATGGGAAGTGTACAACTCCAAGAGACAGTTAAAACACAATATGTGGACACCTAAAATTGGGGTTAAAGCCATGCCCTGCACGCTTACTCCTTTTCACTCCTGGTTCCCACCAGCTCGTGGGATAACACATATCATTCTGGATTTTACAAGTCCTAGCTTGACTGATTTTGTACCCTACCCAATAAGTATGAGCTCAGAGTATTTCCAAACAGATGAACCTGACTGTAAGTAATACCAGTAACTGAACTGAAATGGTTAATGTCTAGTTCAGGCTGATTTACAACAACTTTCCTGGGTATTTGCTCAGTTTTCTAGCTTTCTTTTTTTCTTGATTAATATCTGCTTCATCCTGTTTGTCATTGTAGATAGGAGAGGCCACTCACTGGGTAATTGGCTTCCATCCTTGCTGACATCTCCCCAGTAGTCACTCATGCCCATCATTGTGCTATCACCTTGCCATATTTTCAGAGAGGAGGAGAACCTCCCTTAGAATCTTTTCCAGTCAAGAAGAAAGATGATGGGCCGGCCCGGTGGCGCACTGCTACAGTGCCCCACTTGGGAGTGCGGCGGTGCTCCCGCCGAGGGTTCGGATCCCACATACAGCCCGGCTGCTCGCTGGCTGAGCGAGGTGCGGGTGCGACACCGAGGGTTGCGATCCCGTTGCCGGTCACGAAAAAAGACAAAAAGGAAAAGAAAAAAAAAAAAAAGAAGAAGAAGAAAGATGATGAATAAAGTCTGAATAAGCTATAGTTTTGATAGTTAGAAAACATGTTGAAATTGTTCTTTTCGTTTGCTTTCTGGACATAGCACAATTAGGTGAACCTTTAATCGCTGGCTACGTGTCTCTGATACTTTTTGAGCTATGTCTGTGTCAGATCAGAGTTCTTGATTCTCATTGGGTTGTATCTGATATACTGAACATAAACAAAGGAGTGTCAGGATTGTTTTTCAAGTTTCTTCCATGGTTTTGAATAAAATTGATGAGCAGCATGAGGGCAAGTGCATTTAGGTCTTTTCCAGCTAATATTCACGTAATATTCAAAGATAAAAAGAATGAAATCTAAAAAAATACAGGCTGTAAATGGGCTTTATTTGCTTTGGTCTAAACACCACCAGTGAGTACCTTTTTTTTAATTGAATTTAGCATATTAGGTAAAACTGCTATTTCCTTTCTAGTGTGTTTTTTCTTTCTTGCCATCAAGTACCAATCAGGTCCATAAAGAATTCTCGTTCAAGCTTGGATTGTGAGCCTGTTCAGAAGGTGATAATGGTTGGGGGAGATGGTGGGTAAGCCTTCCAGAAAGTCATCACACATCAAAGTATCAGGACAAATGAGACATTTTATAGGTTTCTTTCCATTATTTTTGAACTTAGCCTTTCCTCTCCTTTAGAAAGGGTTTTTCTTTCTGCTCAAATTTTGGCTTCCTTTTAATTCAGAAGTAAGCTCCAAGTCATTTCTGAACAGATGAATCTTGTCTAACTCCAAATCATAGTTAATTTTTTAAGGCAATGTTTTCAACCTCGACTGTATATTAGAATCAACTGAAGGAGCTTTTCAAAATTTTGATGCCCAGGCTGTGCTTCAGAATGATTAAATCACTATCTCTGGGAGTAAGACTCAGGTATCACTATTTTTAAAGCACCTCCCCACCACCACCACCAACACACACGCACAGGTGATTGATTCCATTGTATATCTGAGTTTGAAAACCACAGTTACTAGAACACATTTGAATCTTAGGCTAAGAAACCTCCAGGTTTTCATGAAGGGGAAATTAAAAATTAAAGACCTTCCCTAATCAGGCTGCCTTTACAAATTTATTTTGTACTTTTTTTTGTTTTTTAAACAAATATCTACCCTGTGCTTCAGTCTAACTGGACTACTCATTATTCTTGATCATGCTTTTATTTTGCCTTTTACCTTTTGTTCATGTTGTTTTGAGAAATGACCCTCCTCATTTTAGCTTTTTATAAGTTCTCTCATTATAATCCCACACCACCACCTCTTTGAAGCTTCTCTTTATTATCCTCTAGCTAGAAGAAAGTTCTTCCCTTCAGAACTAACTTTTTTTGTTTTAGTGTATTCTGCATGGTTTTACATTCATGTTTTATTTCTCCACCCAATTTGCAAAGCCTGGTTCTTATTTATCTATATAGTTCCCTCATTGCCTGGCATCTCTACATCCCCTGTGATGCCTTGCATGTAATAAATGTTATATAAGTGTTTGTTTTGAGTGGAAGGAATGTCATGCTTTTCAGATGTCATGCTGCAGATGTGTGCTTTTCTACTGCCAGGGAGAAAGCAGATGTGTAATATCTTTTTATTTGCTTTCACACTTTTCCAATTATTCAAATTCTTGGTTGGGATGACCTTTTTGTTTGTTTAAGCATGTGATTTTTGTCCCATGTCCAACCACTAGGTAGTCTTCAGGCACCAGATTCTGGAACTATTGGCTCTGTGGTTTGGAGTGCTCTGTAGTTTAGTGTAGTGCATGGTTGCTACTGACAGTTTTGAAGCACCTGCCAGGGTTATTTTCTGTCATGGTGGAAACAGAATTTTTTCATAGGCCTCGTTATTTTTGAATACAGATTGATTTTAAATTTTGGCAACACCATTTTGTATACTACTGTCTTTTCACTGAGAAGATAAATAAATCCTCTTTCCCTAATCCTGAAGATGCAGTATAATTTTGTTTTTAACACAACCACAGCAAGTTTCCACCACTAAATGACAGATAATAAAGAAAAGTGTTTTCAGAGCAGACAAGGCATTTGATGTTTCAAAGAGGTGTTTTAGACGCTCAGTGACAACTAGGGAGAAAGCAATTGTGGAATGTAGCAACAACAAAAAGTAGTTTTTGCTTTTTAAACAGTGCCATTAGTTGTGTATATGTGTATTTCTTGCATGCCAGCTGTTTGCAGCTTCAGTTCTTGTGTAATGTTTTTGTCATTACAGACTGACTTCAGGGTGAATTGTATATATCATAGTCCTGAAAAAAAGCAAGACTAAGACCGTGTGGAATTATTTTCCTGTCAGCTAGCTAATTTGGGTAGTCTAATTCTCTAATGCTCAACATCCTTTTAAATAATCTACTCTAAATAAATCACAGCATTTCTCCTTAGTATTATTGATGCGAGAGAGATTTGAAGCATTACATTTCTCCCCAGGTAGGAAATCTTCCTATCCCACCTATTTTCTTTCTTAGGAATGTTCTAAACTCTAGAAATCACTTTTGCTCCACCTATAATTTTTGAGGTTTGAAATTGCAGTTCAATACTGGTTTGATTCCCACGTTCCCAGTGGGACAGAAGGTTTTGTAGATCAAAGCACATTTTAGTTTTTCTTTGCTTTTTCTTTTTCCCCCCCTTAAATTTCCTTTTAAAGAAAAAATAAAATATATTTAAAACATTGCTGCTTAGGGATAGAACTTCTTGGAATATGCAAACTCTTTAAATCTTGTTTGGGTTTGTGCCTATGTACCCCAGTGGAAAGACTGGATCTGAAACATCTCTGAGATGTCCCAGCTCCATCTTCTTTCCAAGTTTTCTCAAAACTCCCACAGACCATCACTATCACCATTTGGTTCCCGTAGGACATAATTCTTTGCAATCTAGAATTTCTTTAAGCTTTGGGAGACAAGTTGAATGGCATGTATTTCCAGCAACTTGGTAGATCAATTTACAGATTCTATATGGGCACCTAGTACTTAGCTAAATGAACTCTACCTCTCTCTCCTCTCTCTTCTTTCTCTCTTTCAGCTTGGCAGTGACCTTGGCGGGGGCATTGGAGGAAGTCCGGCAGTAAGTGCCATCTGTTTTTTTCACCATGGGAAGCGCTGCCCCCTGTTTGATGCTTTTCCTATGCACACATACCAGACCAGCCACTGGTGCTATCTAGCACTGCACACCAAAACCTCCATAATAGTATATGAGGAGCAGAAAGTAGTATAGGGTTATTTGGAGTCTTTGGGGTCATGTACCACATGTGATATAGGGACATCTTTAGGGATTGGTGCTCTGATGCCTATAGAGATCTTTGTCTTTCTGACATTAAAGAGCTAAAGGAAATGGAACCTCCCATCTTGACTGGAGAATGCTCTTATTCCCTGGTGCCATCTAGAAAGAACTTGAGAGAGTCAGCTGGACTCACAGTGAGACTCTCCTCATAAGTGAATTAGTTTGGGGAGTGTGAATATCCATCTTCCCCAGGAGAGCTTCCTACTAAATATTTATGCCTAAGCAGGGAAGTAAGACTTGACCAAACCCAAGTGGGAATGGAACTGCTGTTTAAGTTGGATGCTTCTCCCTCTTTCCACAGAAGCAAACTCCCCCTTTGTTAAGGTACCTGTAGGCCTTTTTCACAGAATCATGGAAGCTAAAATTGGAAACAAACAGACAAAATCTTGGATCACTGTGTTCCTGTATCCTACTGAGTGCTCTCTCTTGATAAAGCTTCTAAAGAGTGTATCTTATGAATGATGAGAAAACAACTGTGATGATTAAAAAGTCAAAGCAATATACTAATTTGACTCCTGAGAATATTGTAATTATGGTGTTTTCTTGTTAATTTATCTATGCTAAAATATATGGCAACATTTTAAGGACTATTGATCTGTTCTTCCTGATCTCCTCCCTTCCTTTTTTTTTCCTGCAGGTGGGACAATCCTTCATCCCATCATCAGTGCCTGCAACCTTTGCTCCTTCACCTACTCCTGCTGTGGTCAGCAGTGGTCTGAATGACCTATTTGAACTTTCCACAGGGATAGGCATGGCACCTGGTGGATATGTGGCTCCTAAGGCTGTAAGTAAAGAGTTAGCATAGCAATACTTTTTTAACAGAAGAAACCCAAATTACTTTACTTCTAATGTTTGTGTTACTTTCACTGGTAATAAATTCAAGGTTTGGGCCCT
>NW_007744668.1:0-3406 GCF_000696425.1 Galeopterus variegatus
TTTCTGTCTCTGTCACTGTCTGTCTGTGTGTCAATCTGTCTGTGTGCCTGTCTGCTTGTGTTTCTTTCTGTCAGTGTGTCTGTCTCTCTGTGTCTGAGCGTCTGTGTGTGTCCGTCTGTGTGTCTCTCTGTCTGTGAGTCTGACTGTCCGTGTGTCTGTCTGTCTGTGTGTCTGTCTGTGTGTCTTTCTGTGTGTGTTTGTGTCTGTGTTTCTGTGTGTCTGTCTGTGTGTGTGTCTGTCTGTCTGTGTCTATCTGTGTGTGTGTGTGACTGTCTGTGTGTCTTTCTGTCGGTGTGTATCTGTCTGCCTTGTGTCATTCTGTCCGTGTGTCTGTCTGTCTGTGTGTCAATCTGTGTGTCAGTCTGTCTCTGTGTCTTGCTGTCTGTGTGCCTTTCTGTCTCCGTGTCTGTCTATCATTCTGTCTGTCTCTCTGTGTTTCTGTCTGTGTGTCTGTCTGCTTGTGTGTCTTTCCGTCAGTGTGTCTGTCTCTCTGTGTTTCTGTCTGTGTGTCTGTCCCTCTGTGTGTTTTTGGTCCGTTTGTCTGTGTGTCTGTGTGTCTGACTGTCTCTGTGTTTTTCTGTCTCTGTGTGTCTGTGTGTGTCTGTCTTCCTTGTGTCATTCTGTCTGTCTGTCAGTCTGTGTGTCTGACTGTCTGTGTGTCTGTCTGCTTGTGTGTCTTTCCGTCAGTGTGTCTGTCTCTCTGTGAGTCTGAATGTCCGTGTGTCTGTCTGCCTGTGTATCTGTCTGTGTGTCGGTCTGTCTGTGTGCTGTCCTACCTTTGAGTCTTACTGTCTGTGTGTCTTTCTGTCTCTGTCACTGTCTGTCTGGGTGTCAGTCTGTGTGTGTGTCGGTCTGTATGGTTTTCTTTCTGACTGTGTGTCTGTGTGTGTGTGTGTCTGTCTGTGTGTCTTTCTGTCTGTGGGTCTGTGTCTCTGTGTGTCTGTCTGTGTGTCTGTCTGTGTTTCTGTCTGTCTGTGAGTCTGTCTGTGTTTCTGGCTCTGTGTCTTCCTGTCTTTGAGTCTTTCTGTCTGTGTGTCTGCCTGTCTGTGTGTCTTTTTGTTTCTCTTTCTGTTTGTTTGTCTGTGTGTGTGTCTTCCTGTGTGTTTGTCTGTCTGTGTCTTCCTATCTTTGAGTCTTACTGTCTGTGTGTCTTTCTGTCTCTGTCACTGTCTGTCTGGGTGTCAGTCTGTGTGTGTGTCGGTCTGTATGGTTTTCTTTCTGACTGTGTGTCTGTGTGTGTGTGTGTCTGTCTGTGTGTCTTTCTGTCTGTGGGTCTGTGTCTCTGTGTGTCTGTCTGTGTGTCTGTCTGTGTTTCTGTCTGTCTGTGAGTCTGTCTGTGTTTCTGGCTCTGTGTCTTCCTGTCTTTGAGTCTTTCTGTCTGTGTGTCTGCCTGTCTGTGTGTCTTTTTGTTTCTCTTTCTGTTTGTTTGTCTGTGTGTGTGTCTTCCTGTGTGTTTGTCTGTCTGTGTCTTCCTATCTTTGAGTCTTACTGTCTGTGTGTCTTTCTGTCTCTGTCACTGTCTGTCTGGGTGTCAGTCTGTGTGTGTGTCGGTCTGTATGGTTTTCTTTCTGACTGTGTGTCTGTGTGTGTGTGTGTCTGTCTGTGTGTCTTTCTGTCTGTGGGTCTGTGTCTCTGTGTGTCTGTCTGTGTGTCTGTCTGTGTTTCTGTCTGTCTGTGAGTCTGTCTGTGTTTCTGGCTCTGTGTCTTCCTGTCTTTGAGTCTTTCTGTCTGTGTGTCTGCCTGTCTGTGTGTCTTTTTGTTTCTCTTTCTGTTTGTTTGTCTGTGTGTGTGTCTTCCTGTGTGTTTGTCTGTCTGTGTCTTCCTATCTTTGAGTCTTACTGTCTGTGTGTCTTTCTGTCTCTGTCACTGTCTGTCTGGGTGTCAGTCTGTGTGTGTGTCGGTCTGTATGGTTTTCTTTCTGACTGTGTGTCTGTGTGTGTGTGTGTCTGTCTGTGTGTCTTTCTGTCTGTGGGTCTGTGTCTCTGTGTGTCTGTCTGTGTGTCTGTCTGTGTTTCTGTCTGTCTGTGAGTCTGTCTGTGTTTCTGGCTCTGTGTCTTCCTGTCTTTGAGTCTTTCTGTCTGTGTGTCTGCCTGTCTGTGTGTCTTTTTGTTTCTCTTTCTGTTTGTTTGTCTGTGTGTGTGTCTTCCTGTGTGTTTGTCTGTCTGTGTCTTCCTATCTTTGAGTCTTACTGTCTGTGTGTCTTTCTGTCTCTGTCACTGTCTGTCTGGGTGTCAGTCTGTGTGTGTGTCGGTGTCTGAGTGTCTGTCTGTGTGTCATTCTATCTGTGTCTGTTTACGTCCACGCGTCTGTCTGTGTGTGTTTCTGTCTGTGTGTCTGTTGACCTATTTGTCTTTCTGTATCTGTGTCTTTCTGTGTGTTGTCTGCATGTGTATTTCTCTGTGCGTCTGTAACTCTGTGTGTCTGTCGGTCTGCATGTCTGTCTGTCGGTGTGTGTGTCAGTGTGTCTTTCTGTCTGTGCGTCTGTCAGTGTGTGTGTGTGACTGTCTGTCTTTCTGTCTGTGGCTGTGTCTGTCTTTCTTTGTGTCTGTGTGTCAGTGTGTCTGCCTGTGTCTCTATCTGTCCGTTCGTCTGCCTGTGCGTCTTTCTGTCTGTATGTCTGTGTGTGTGTCTCTGTCTGACCGTGTGTCTATATGACAATGTGTTTTCTGTCTGGGTTTCTTTCTTTCTTCATGAGTTTCTGTTTGTGTCTTTCTGTCTGCGTGTTTGTGTGTGTGTCTGTCTGTGTGTCCTTGCGTTTGTCTTTGTTTCTTTCTGTCTGTGTGTCTGTGTTTCTGAATGTGTGTCTATCCGCCTGTGTGTCTTTCTGTCTGTGTGTCAGACTGTGTGTGTCTTCCTGTCTTTGTGTCATCCTGTCTGTGTCTGTCTATCAGAGAGTATGTCTGTCTGTGTTTCTGTTTGTGTGTCTGTCTGTCTGTGTGTCTCTCAGTGTGTGTGTCTGTCTGTCTCTGTGTCTGCAAGTGTGTGTGTCTGTCACTGTGTGTCCGACTGTGTGTGTATGTCTGTCTGCACGTGTGTCTTTCTGTCTGTGTTTCTTTCTATCTGTGTTACTGTTTGTCTGTGTGTCCCTGTGTCTGTCTCTGTGTGTGTGTCCGTCTATGCATGTGTCCGTCTGTGTGTCTGTCTGTCTGTGTGCCTTCCTATCTTTTAGTCTTACTGTCTGAGTATCTTTCTTTGTCTGTCACTGTCTCTCTCTGTGTCAGTCTGACTGTGTGTCTGTCTGTCTGTTTTTCTTTCTGTCTGTGTATCTGTCTGTCTGTCTGAGTGTCTGTCTGTGTGTCCTTGTGTTTGTCTTTGTTTCTTTCTGTCTGTGTGTCTGTCTGTCTGTGTGTCCTTCTGTCTCTGTATCTGTCTGTCTGTCTGAGTGTCTGTCTGTGTGTCCTTGTGT
>NW_007744668.1:4140-16162 GCF_000696425.1 Galeopterus variegatus
GTGTGTGTGTGTGTGTGTGTGTGTGTCGGTGTGTCTGTCTGTCTTGTGTCCTTCTGTCTCTGTATCTGTCTGTCTGTCTGAGTGTCTGTCTGTGTGTCCTTGTGTTTGTCTTTGTTTCTTTCTGTCTGTGTGTCTTTTTGTTTCTCTTTCTGTTTGTTTGTCTGTGTGTGTGTCTTCCTGTGTGTTTGTCTGTCTGTGTCTTCCTATCTTTGAGTCTTACTGTCTGTGTGTCTTTCTGTCTCTGTCACTGTCTGTCTCTGTGTCAGTCTGTCTATGTGTCGGTCTGTCTGTTTTTCTTTCTGTCTGTGTGTGTGTCTCTCTCTGCCTGTGTGTCTTTCACTCTGTGTCTTTATGTCCGTGCATCTGCCACTGTGTGTGTTTGTCTCTGTGTGTGTGTGTGTGTGTGTGTCGGTGTGTCTGTCTGTCTTGTGTCTTTCTGTCTCTGTATCTGTCTGTCTGTCTGAGTGTCTGTCTGTGTGTCATTCTATCTGTGTCTGTTTACGTCCACGCGTCTGTCTGTGTGTGTTTCTGTCTGTGTGTCTGTTGACCTATTTGTCTTTCTGTATCTGTGTCTTTCTGTGTGTTGTCTGCATGTGTATTTCTCTGTGCGTCTGTAACTCTGTGTGTCTGTCGGTCTGCATGTCTGTCTGTCGGTGTGTGTGTCAGTGTGTCTTTCTGTCTGTGCGTCTGTCAGTGTGTGTGTGTGACTGTCTGTCTTTCTGTCTGTGGCTGTGTCTGTCTTTCTTTGTGTCTGTGTGTCAGTGTGTCTGCCTGTGTCTCTATCTGTCCGTTCGTCTGCCTGTGCGTCTTTCTGTCTGTATGTCTGTGTGTGTGTCTCTGTCTGACCGTGTGTCTCTATGACAATGTGTTTTCTGTCTTGGTGTCTTTCTGTCTTCATGAGTTTCTGTTTGTGTCTTTCTGTCTGCGTGTTTGTGTGTGTGTCTGTCTGTGTGTCCTTGCGTTTGTCTTTGTTTCTTTCTGTCTGTGTGTCTGTGTTTCTGAATGTGTGTCTATCCGCCTGTGTGTCTTTCTGTCTGTGTGTCAGACTGTGTGTGTCTTCCTGTCTTTGTGTCATCCTGTCTGTGTCTGTCTATCAGAGAGTATGTCTGTCTGTGTTTCTGTTTGTGTGTCTGTCTGTCTGTGTGTCTTGTCTGTGTGTCTTTATATCCGTGCGCCTGCCTCTGTGTGTGTATGTCTGTGTGTGTGTGTCTGTCTGTGTGTCTGTCTGTCTGTGTGTCTCTCAGTGTGTGTGTCTGTCTGTCTCTGTGTCTGCAAGTGTGTGTGTCTGTCACTATGGGTCTGACTGTGTGTGTGTCTGACACTGTGTGTCCGACTGTGTGTGTGTCTGTCTGTCTGTATGTGTGTCTTTCTGTCTGTGTTACTGTTTGTGTGTCCCTGTGTCTGTCTCTGTGTGTGTGTCCGTCTGTGCATGTGTCCATCTGTGTGTCTGTCTGTCTGTGTGCCTTCCTATCTTTGAGTCTTACTGTCTGTGTATCTTTCTTTGTCTGTCACTCTCTCTCTGTGTGTCAGTCTGACTGTGTGTCTGTCTGTCTGTTTTTCTTTCTGTCTGTGTGTCTATCTGTGTGTGAGTCTGTCTTTGTGTCTTCCTGTCTCCGTGTCTGTCTATCATTGTGTCTGTCTCTCTGTGTTTCTGTCGGTGTGTCTGTCCCTCTGTGTGTTTTCGGTCCGTTTGTATGTGTGTGTGTGTGTGTGTCCGTCTTGTTGTCTGTCTATCTGTGAGTCTGAATGTGTGTCTGTCTCCCTTGTGTCATTCTGTCTGTTTTTCTGTCTGTGTGTCTGTCTGTGTGTCTGTCTGCTTGTGTGTCTTTCTGTCAGTGTGTCTGTCTCTCTGTGTCTGAGCGTCTGTGTGTGTCCATCCGTGTGTCTGTCCCTCTGTGAGTCTGACTGTCCGTGTGTCTGTCTGTGTGTCTGTTACTCTGTGTGTCTGTGTGTTTGTGTGTCTGTTTGTCGGTGTGTCTGTCTGTGTCTCTATCTGTCCATTCATCTGTCTGTGTGTCGTTTTACCGTGTATCTATATGACATTGTGTTTTCTGTCTGAGTGTCTTTCTGTCTTCGTGTATTTCTATTTGTGTCTTTCTGTCTGTGTGTCTGTGTGTCTGTGTGTCTGTCTGTGTTTCTTTCTGTCTGTGTGTCTGTGTTTCTTAGTGTGTGTCTATCTGCCTGTGTGTCTTTCTGTCTGTGTGTCTGTGTTTCTTAGTGTGTGTCTATCTGCCTGTGTGTCTTTCTGTCTGTGTGTCTGACTGTGTGTGTGTTCCTCTCTTTGTGTCATCCTGTCTCTGTGTCTGTCTATCAGAGTGTCTGACTGTTTGTGTTTCTGTTTGTGTGTCTGTGTGTCTTGTCTGTGTGTCTTTATGTCTCTGCGTCTGCCTCTGTGTGTGTTTGTTTGTGTGTGTGTCTGTCTGTCATTATTTCTGTCTGTGTGTGTGTCTGTGTGTGTTAGTGTCTGCCTCAGTGAGTCTGACAGTGTTTCTGTCTGTCTGTCTGTATGTATTCTGTTTGTGTGTCTGTCTGTGTGCCTTCCTATCATTGAGTCTTACTGTCTGTGTGTCTTTCTCTCTCTGTCACTGTCTGTCTTTGGGTCAATCTGCCTGTGTGCCTGTCTGCTTGTGTGTCTTTCCGTCAGTGTGTCTGTCTCTCTGTGTCTGAGCGTCTGTGTGTGTGTCTGTCTGTCTGTCAGTATTTCTGTCTGTGTCTATCTGTCTGTGTGTGTCTGTCTGTCTCTGTGTCTGACAGTGTGTGTGTCTGTCTGTGTGAGTGTCTGCCTCAGTGAGTCCGACAGTGTGTCTGTCTGCATGTATTCTGTTTGTGTGTCTGTCTGTCTGTGTGCCTTCCTATCGTTGAGTCTTAATGTCTGTGTGTCTTTCTGTCTCTGTCACTGTCTGTCTGTGTGTCAATCTGTCTGTGTGCCTTTCCGTCAGTGTGTCTGTCTCTCTGTGTCTGAGCGTCTGTGTGTGTCCGTATGTGTTTCTCTCTCTCTGAGTCTGACTGTCCTTGTGTCTGTCTGTCTGTGTGTCTGTCTGCGTGTCTTTCTGTGTGTGTGTCTGTCTGTGTGTGTGTCTGTCTGTGTGCCTTCCTATCTTTGAGTCTTACTGTCTGTGTGCCTTTCTGTCTCTGTCACTGTCTGTCTGTGTGTCAGTCTGACTGTGTGTCTGTCTGTCTGTTTTTCTTTCTGTCTGTGTGTCTATCTGTGTGTCAGTCTGTCTTCGTGTCTTCCTGTCTCTGTGTCTCTCTGTCTCCGTGTCTGTCTATCATTGTGTCTGTCTCTCTGTGATTCTGTCTATGTGTCTGTCCCTCTGTGTGTTTACGGTACGTTTTTCTGTGTGTGTGTGTGTGTGTGTCCGTCTTGTTGTCTGTGTGTCTGTGTGTCAGAGTGTGTGTCTGTTGCCTTTGTGTCTTTCTGTCTGTGTGTCTGTGTGTGTGTCTGTCTCAATGTGTGTCTGTGTGTCTTTCTATCCATGTGTCAGTGTGTGTGTGTCTGTCCTTGTGTCTGTCTCTCTGTGTGTCTTTGTGTTTTTGTGTATTTCTATCTGTGTGTTTCTTTCTGTCCATGTGTCTGTCTCTGTCTGTGTTTGTCTGTCTGTTTGTGTGTCTGTCTGTGTGTGTGTCTGTCTGTCTGTGTCTATCTATGGGTGTGTCTGACTGTCTGTGTGTCTTTCTCTCTGTGTGTATCTGTCTGCTTGTGTATCTTTCCGTCAGTGTGTCTGTCTCTCTGTGTGTGTGCGTCTGTGTTTGTGTCCATCTGTGTGTCTGTCTCTATGTGAGTCTGAATGTCCATGTGTCTGTCTGTCTGTGTGTCTGTCTGTGTGTCTTCTTATCTTTGAGTCTTCCTGTCTGTGTGTCTTTCTGTCTCTGTCACTGTCTCTCTGTGTGTCAGTCTGTATGTGTGTTGGTCTGTCTGTTTCTCTTTCTGACTGTGTTTCTGTGTGTGTGTCTGTCTGTCTGTGTGTCTGTGTCTCTGTGTGTCTGTCTGTCTGTGTCTTTCAGTGTGAGTGCCTATCTCTGTGTCTCCATGCGTGCGTGTCTTTCTGTTTGTGTGTCTTTCACTGTCTGTCCGAATGCATGTGTGTCTTTTTGTGTTTTTCTGTCCATGTGTGTCCGACTGTGTGTGTGTCTGTCTGTCTGTATGTGTGTCTTTCTCTCTGTGTTTCTGCTTGTCTGTGTGTCCCTGTGTCTGTCTCTGTTTGTGTGTCCATCTGTGCGTGTTTCCGTCTGCGTGTCTTTCTGTCTGTAAGTCTCTCTATGTTTTTGTCTGTCTGTGTGTCAGTCTCACTGTGTATCTGTCTGTCTGTTTGATTTCTGTCTCTGTGTGTGTCTGTCTGTGTGTGTTTCTGTCTGTCGGTGTGTCTGTCTGTGTGTGTATCTCACTGTCGGAGTGTCTGTTTGTGTGTCTTTCTGTGTGTGTGTCTGTCTGTGTGTCTGCTTGTCTGTGTGCCTTCCTATCGTTGAGTCTTACTGTCTGTGTGTCTATCTGTCTCTTTCACTGTCTGTCTGTGTGTCGGTCTGTCTGTTTTTCTGTCTGTGTGTCTCTGTGAGTGTCTGTCTGTGTGTCATTCTGCTGTGCCTTTATGTCCGTGCGTCTGCCTCTGTGTGTGCATCTCTGTGTGTGTGTTTGTCTGTATGTGTGTATTTTTGTCTGTGTGTCTGTCTTTTTGTGTGTCTGTCTATCTGTGTTTCTCTCTGTATGTTTCTCTGTCTGTCTGTCTGAGTGTCTGTCTGTGTATCTTTCTGTCTGTGTGTGTTTAAGTCCGTGCGTCTGTCTGTGTGTATCTGTCTGTCTGTGTGTCTGTCGAGCTCTGTGTGTTTCTGTCTGTGTGTCTGTCTGTCTGTGTGTCTTTCTGTGTGTTGTCTGCGAGTGTATTTCTCTGTGTGTCTGTAACACTGTGTGTCTGTGTGTCTGTGTGTCTGTCTGTCGGTGTGTGTGTCAGTGTGTCTTTCTATCTGTGCATCTTTCTGTGTGTCTGTCTGTCTGTCTGTCTTTCTGTCTGTGGCTGTGTCTGTCTGTCTGTGTGTGTGTTTGTCGGTGTGTCTTTCTGTGTCTATATCTGTCCGTTCATCTGTCTGTGCGTCCGTCTGTGTGTCTGTCTTTCCGTGTGTCTACATGACAATGTGTTTTCTGTCTGGGTGTCTTTCTGTCTTCGTGTCTTTCTGTTTGTGTCTTTCTGTCTGTGTGTCTGTATGTTTGCCTGTGTGTTTGTCTGTGTTTCTTTCTGTCTGTGTGTCTGTGTTTCTGAGTGTGTCTGTCCGCCTGTGTGTCTTTCTGTCTGTGTGTCTGTCTATGTGTCTGACTGTGTGTGTCTTCCTGTCTTTGTGTCATCCTGTCTCTGTGTCTGTCTATCAGAGTGTCTGTTTCTCTGTGTTTCTGTTTGTGTGTCTGTCTGTCTGAGTGTCTTTCTGTATGTGTCTGTCTGTCTCTGTGTCGGCCAGTGTGTGTGTGTGTGTCTCTGTTTGTGTCTGTCTCTGTGTGTCCGACTGTGGGTGTGTCTGTCTGTCTGTCTGCATGTATTCTGTCTGTGTGTCTGTCTCTCTGAATTTATTCTGTCTGTCTGTCTGTCTGTCTGTGTGTCTTTCTGTCTATATGACAGACAGTGTGTCTGTTTGTCTCTGTTTCTGTCTCTGTGTGTCTTTCTGTTTGTGTGTCTGTCTCAATGTGTGTCTGTCTGTCTGTGTGTCTTTCTGTCTGTGTGTCTGTCTCTCGGTGTGTCTGTCTTTGTGTCTTTCTGTTCGTGAGTCTCTCTGCGTGTGTGTCTGTCAGACTTTGTGTCTTTCTGTCTGTGTGTCTGCCTGTGTGTGTCTCTGTCTATGTGTTGGACTGTGTGTCAGTCTGTCTGTGTTTCTGTCTGTGTGTGTGTCTCTCTATCTCTGTCTTTCTGTCTGTGTGTCAGTTCGTGTGTCTCTGTGTGTGTGCATCTCTGTGTGTGTCTGTCTGTGTGTCTGTCTGTCTGTGAGTCTGTCCGTGCTTCTGTCTGTCTGTCCGTGTTTTGTCTGTCTGTGTGCCTTCCTATCATTGGGTCTTACTGCCTTTGTGTCTTTCTGTCTCTGTCACTATCTGTCTGTGTGTCAGTCTATCTGTGTATCAGTCAGTCTGTGTGTGTCTGTCTGTTTTTCTTTCTGTCTGAGTGTCTGTGTGTGTGTTTCCCTGTGTGTCTGTCTGTCTGTGTGTCTATTTGTGAGTGTGTCTGACTGTCTGTGTGTCTTTCTGTCTGTGTGTGTCTGTGTGTGTCTGTCTGCCTTGTTTCATTCTGTCTGTGTGTCTTTATGTCCGTGCATCCGCCTTTGTGTGTGTATATCTTTGTGTTTTACTGTCTGTCTGTGTGTATTTCTTTCTGTGTGTCTGTATGTCTGTGTGTCTTTCTGTTTGTGTCTGTCTGTCTCTGTTTCGGCAAGTGTGTGTCTGTCTGTGTGTGTGTCTGTTTCTGTGTGTCCGACTGTGTGTGTCTGTGTCTGTCTGTATGTATTTTGTCTGTCTGTCTCTCTGAATTCATTCCGTTCGTCTCTCTGTCTGTCTGTCTGTCTGTGTGTTTGTCTGTCTGTGTGTCTTTCCGTCCACATGTCAGTCAGTGTGTCTGTCTGTCTGTGTTTCTGTCTCTGTGTGTCTTTCTGTCTGTGTGGCTGTGTGTGTCTGTCTCAATGTGTGTCTCTCTGTCTGTGTGTCTGTCAGTCGGTGTGTCTGTCTGTGTGTATTTCTGTTCGTGCATCTCTCTGTGTGTGTGTCTATTAGTCTTTGTGTCTTTCTGTCCGTGTGTCTGTCTTCCTGTGTGTCTCTCTGTCTATGTGTTGGTCTGTGTGTCTGTCTGTCTGAGTTTCTGTCTGTGTGTTTCTCTCTGTGTCTGTCTTTCTGTGTTTCTGTCAGTGTGTTTCTCTCTTTCTGTGTCTTTCTGTCTGTGTGTCTGTGCGTGTGTCTGTATCAATGTTTGTCAGTGTGTCTAGCTGTGTTTCTGTCTGTGTGTCTATGTGTGTGTGTCTGTCCTTGTATGTGTCTGTCTGCTTGTGAGTCTTTCCGTCAGTGTGTGGGTCTCTGTGTGTGTGTGTCGGTGGGTGTCCGTCTGTGTGTCTGTCTGTGTGTTTGTCTGTCTGTGTGTCTTCCTATCCTCGAGTCTTTCTGTCTTTGTGACTATCTGACTGTGTTTCAGTCCTTCTGTCTGTCTGTCAGTTTCTCTTTCTGTCTGTTTGTCCGTGTATGTGTCTTGTTGTGTGTATGTCTGTCTGTGTGTCTGTCCGTGTGTCTGTCTGTCTGTGTCTATCTGTGTGTGTGTCTGTGTGTGTCTGTGTGCCTTGTGTCATTCTGTCTGTTTGTCTGTCTGTGTGTCTGTCTCCGTGTGTCTTTCCTTTAGTGTGTCTGTCTCTCTGTGTCTGAGCGTCTGTGTGTGTCGGTCTGTGTGTCTGTCTCTCTGTGAGTCTGACTGTCCGTGTGTCTGTCTGTGTGTCGGTCTGTGTGTCTGTCTCTCTGTGAGTCTGACTGTCCGTGTGTCTGTCTGTGTGTCTTTCTGTGTGTGTGTCTGTCTGCATGTCTGTCTGTCTGTGTGCCTTCCTATCTTTGAGTCTTACTGTCTGTGTGTCTTTCTGTCTCTGTCACTGTCTGTCTGTGTGTCGGTCTGTCTGTTTTACTGTCAGTGTGTCTGTGTGTGTGTCTGGCTGCCTGTGTGTCTTTCTGTCTGTGTCTTTATGTCCGTGCGTCTGCCTATGTGTGTGTACGTCTGTGTGTGTCTGTCTGTCTGTGTGTCTCTCTGTTTGTGTGTCTGTCTGTCTGTGTGTCTCTCTGTTTGTGTGTCTGTCTGTGTGTCTCTCTGTATATGTCTCTGTCTGTCTGAGTGTCTGGACGTGTGTCTTTCTGTGTGTCTGTGTGTTTGTCTCTGTTTCTTTCTGTCTGTGTGCCTGTTTCTGAATGTTTGTCTCTCCCCCTGTGTGTCTTTCTGTCTGTGTGTCAGTCTGTGTGTCTGAATGTCTGTGTGTCTTGTCTGTGTGTCTGTCTTTCTGTGTGTGAGTGTTTGTCTGTACCCCAGTCTGTCTTTCTGTGTGTGTGTGTCCTTCTGTGTTTCTGTCTGTCTGTGAGTCTGTCTGTGTTTCTGTCTGTGTGTCTTCCTGTCTTTGAGTTTTCTGTCTGTGGGTCTGTCTGTCTGTGTCTGTCTGTCTGTGTGTCTGTGTGTCTGTGTATCTGTCTGTCTGTGTGTCTCTCAGTATGTGTCTCTTCCTGTCTGTCTGAGTGTCTGTCTGCGTGTCTTTCTGTCCATGTGTGTTTTAGTCCGTGCGTCTGTCTGTGTGTGTTTCTGTATGTCTGTGGGTCTGTCGAGCTCTGTGTCTATCGGTCTGTGTGTCTGTCTGTCTGTGCGTCTTTCTGTTTGTTGTCTGCGAGTGTATTTCACTGTGTGGCTGTAACACTGTGTGTCTGTCTGTCTGTGTGTCTGTCTGTTGGTGTGTGTGTCAGTGTGTCTTTCTGTCCATGCGTCTGTGTGTGTGTGTATGTCTGTCTGTCTTTCTGTCTGTGGCTGTGTCTGTCTGTGTGACTGTTTGTCGGTGTGTCTGTCTGTGTCTCTATCTGTCCGTTCATCTGTTTGTGCGTCTTTCTGTTGGTTTGTCTGTGTGTGTGTCTGTCTGACCGTGTGTCTATACGACAATGTGTTTTCTATCTGGGTATCTTTCTGTCTTCGTGTCTTTCTCTTTGCGTCTTTCTGTCCGTGTGTGTCTGTCTGTGTGTCTGTGTATTTGTCTGTGTTTCTTTCTGTCTGTGTGTCTCTGTTTCTGAGTGTGTGTCTATCCGCCTGTGTGTCTTTCTGTTGCTGTGACTCTCTGGCTGTGTGTCTCGCTGTCTATGTGATGGTCTGTGTGTGTGTCTGTCTGTGTTTCTGTCTGTGTGTCTCTCTCTGTGTGTGTCTTTCTGTCTGTGCATCTGTGCATGTGTCTGTATCAATGTGTGTCTGTGGGTATTTCTGTCTGTGTGTGTGTGTCTGTCCTTCTGTGTGTCTGTCTGCTTGTGTGTCTTTCCGTCAGTGTGTCTGTCTCTCTGTGTGTGTGCGTCTGTGTGTGTCCGTCTGTGTGTCTGTCTGTCTTTGAGTCTGTCTGTGTTTCTGTCTGTGTGTCTTCCTGTCTTTGAGTCTTTCTCTCTATGTGTCTGACTGTGTGTCTGTTTTTTTCTCTTTCTGTTTGTTTGTCTGTGTGTGTGTCTTCCTGTGTGTTTGTCTGTCTGTGTGCCTTCCTATCTTTGAGTCTTACTGTCTGTGTGTCTTTCTGTCTCTGTCACTGTCTGTCTCTGTGTCACTCTGTCTGTGTGTCGGTCTGTCTGTTTTTCTTTCTGTCTGTCTGTGTCTCTCTGCCTGTGTGTCTTTCAGTCTTTGTCTTTATGTCCGTGCATCTGCCTCTCTGAGTGTTTGGCTCTGTGTGTGTCTGTCGGTCTGTCTGTATTTCTGTCTGTGTGTCTGTCTGTCTGTGTGTATTTCTGTGTGTGTCTACAGTCTGTCTCTGTATCTGCCAGTGTGCCTGTCTGTCTGTGAGAGTGTCTGCCTCTGTAAGTCCGACAGTGTGTCTGTCTGTCTGTCTCTCTGTATTCTGTCTGTGTGTCTGTGTGTGTGTGTGTCGGTGTGTCTGTCTGTCTTTGTGTCTTTCTGTCTGTGTATCTGTCTGTCTGTCTGAGTGTCGGTCAGTGTGTCATTCTATCTGTGTCTAAGTCCATGCGTCTCTCTGTGTGTGTTTCTGTCTGTCTGTGTGTCTGTCGAGCTATTTGTCTTTCTGTCTGTGTGTCTTTCTGTGTGTTGTCTGCGTGTGTATTTCTCTGTGTGTCTGTAACTCTGTGTGTCTGTCTGTCTGCGTGTCTGTCTGTCGGTGTGTGTGTTAGTGTGTCTTTCTGTCTGTGCATCTGTCAGTGTGTGTGTGTGACGGTCTGTCTTTCTGTCTGTGGCTGTGTCTGTTTTTCTTTCTGTCTGTTTGTTGGTGTGTCTGCCTGTGTCTCTATCTACCCGTTCGTCTGTATGTGCGTCTTTCTGTCTGTATGTCTGTGTGTGTGTCTCTGTCCAACCGTGTGTCTATATGACAATGTGTTTTCTGTCTGGGTGTATTTCTGTGTTCGTGTGTTTCTGTTTTTGTCTTTCTGTCTGTGTGTCTGTGTGTGTGTCTGTCTGTGTGTCCTTGTGTTTGTTTTTGTTTCTTTCTGTCTATGTGTCTGTGTTTCTGAATGTGTGTCTATCTGCCTGTGTGTCTTTCTGTCTGTGTGTCTGACTGTGTGTGTCTTCCTGTCTTTGTGTCATCCTGTCTCTGTGTCTGTCTATCAGAGTGTCTGTCTGTGTTTCTGTTTATGTGTCTGTCTGTCTGTGTGTCTGTCGAGCTATTTGTATTTCTGTCTGTGTGTCTTTCTGTGTGTTGTCTGCGTGTGTATTTCTCTGTGTCTGTAACTCTGTGTGTCTGTCTGTCTGTGTGTCTCTCAGTGTGTTTGTCTGTCTGTCTCTGTGTCTGCAAGTGTGTGTGTCTGTCCCTGTGTGTCCGACTGTGTGTGTATGTCTGTCTGCATGTGTGTCTTTCTGTCTGTGTTTCTTTCTATCTGTGTTACTGTTTGTCTGTGTGTCCCTGTGTCTGTCTCTGTGTGTGTGTCCGTCTATGCATGTGTCCGTCTGTGTGTCTGTCTGTCTGTGTGCCTTCCTATCTTTTAGTCTTACTGTCTGAGTATCTTTCTTTGTCTGTCACTGTCTCTCTCTGTGTCAGTCTGACTGTGTGTCTGTCTGTCTGTTTTTCTTTCTGTCTGTGTGTCTATCTGTGTGTGAGTCTGTCTTTGTGTCTTCCTGTCTCCGTGTCTGTCTATCATTGTGTCTGTCTCTCTGTGTTTCTGTCAGTGTGTCTGTCCTTCTGTGTGTTTTCGTTCCATTTGTCTGTGTGTGTGCGTGTGTGTGTGTGTCCATCAGTCTGCTTGTGTGTCTTTCCGTCAGGGTGTATGTCTCTGTGTGTGTGTGTGTGCGTCTGGGTGTCTGTCCGTCAGTGTGTGTGTCTGTGAGTTTCTCTGTCCGTGTGTTTGTCTGTCCGTGTGTCTGTCTGTCTCTGTGCCTTCCTATCTTTTAGTCTTACTGTGTGTGTGTCTTTTTGTCTCAGTCCCTGTCTGTCTCTGTGTCTGTCTGTCTGTGTTTCTGTCTGTCTGTTTTTCTTTCTGTCTGTGTGTCTGTCTGCCTGTGTGTATTTCTGTCTCTGTGTATGTCTGACTGTGTGTCTTTCTGTGTGTGTTTCTGTCTGTCTCTGTGTCTGCCAGTGTGTGTGTGTGTCTGTGTGTGTGTGTCTGTCTCTGTTTGTCCGATTGTGTGTGAGTCTGTCTGTATGTATGAATTCTGTCTCTCTGTCGGTCTCTCTGAATTCTTTCTGTCCGTTTGTCTGTCTGTTTGTGTTTGTCCGACTTTGTGTCTGTCTGTATGTCTGTTTGTGTGTCTGTCTGTCGATGTGTGTGTCAGTGTGTCTTTTTGTCCATGCATCTGTCTGTGGGTGTGTGTCTGTCTATATTTCTGTCTGTGGCTGTGTCTGTCTGTCTGTGTGTCTTCCTGTCCATGCGTCTGTCAGTCTGTGTGTCTGTCTGTCCGTTCGTCTGTCTGTGTGTCTGTGAGTCTGTGTGTCTCTCTGTGTGTCTGACTGTGTGTGTCTTCCTGTCTTAGTGTGATCCTGTCTCTGAGTCTGTTTATCAGAGTGTCTGTCTGTCTGTGTTTCGCTTTGTGTGTCTATCTGCCTGTGTGTCTTTCTGTCTGTGTATTTTCTGTCTGTTTGTCTGTGGGGTTGGGTCCATCTTTGTGTCTGTCTGTCTGTGTGCCTGTATTAAATGGTGTCTGTCTGCATGTCTGTCTTTCTGTGTGTCTTTCTGTCCGTGTTTCGGTCTGAGTGTGTGTGTCTGTGTGCCAGTCTGTGTGCCTGTCTGTCTGTTTTTCTTTCTGTCTGTGTGTGTGTCTGTCTGCCTGTGTGTCTTTCTGTCTGTGTGTCTCTCTGTGTGTCTGACTGTGTGTGTCTTGCTGTCTTAGTGTCATCTTGTCTCTGAGTCTGTTTATCA